>NW_021911040.1:0-519 GCF_006229205.1 Suricata suricatta | reverse complement strand
GCCCCTCCCCCGCCCCCTGCGCCCCGCAGGGCCGTCCCGCAGGCCGCCTCACCCAGCTCCCAACGGCGCGGCCACACAGGCTTCCAGTGAAACCCAAGACGTGAGGGATCGCCCTTCAAAAACAATGCAGGGCTTTCTTCAGAGCCGGCCTGCCCCCGTCGGCGCGGCAGCCTCAGCGCTGATGGACAGGGCCCCTGGGGCCGCGGGCGAGGCCTCCACCGGGGCTCTGGCCTTTTCTGGGGTTCGGAGGCCCCCAGCAGACGACCAGGATTGTCCCGTGGGGACCAATCTTTGAGGTTTTCCTGTCGAGGAGCCCTACCCCCTCCTAGGGACACAGCAGAGCCCCGTCCACCCGTGTGGCCGCCATGAAGTCACCCCGGGAGCCGGCTGCGTCTTTCCACCAGGCACACACCCCACTGCCACAGTGTCCCTCATTTGTCATCCCTGGGGCCCCCTGACAGTGGGGGCCAAGGCTGTGAGCTATGGGTGGGGGTGTGGCCTCAGCTTCCCCGTCCCCGG
>NW_021911039.1:0-519 GCF_006229205.1 Suricata suricatta | reverse complement strand
GAGAGAGAGAGAGAGAGAGAGACAACATGAGCAGGGGAGGGTCAGAGAGAGAGGGAGACACAGAATCCAAAGCAGGCTCCAGGCTCTGAGCTAGCTGTCAGCACAGAGCCTGATACGAGGCTTGAACCCACTAACCATGAGATCGTGACCTAAGCCGAAGCCGGACGCTTAACTGACTGAGCCACCAGGCGCCCCTGGAAACTGAAATTTTTAACATACACTAAAGGACTAAAATAATATGAAAAGTGTTGTGTTTGAGGCAATTCAGCAATTACCGTCCACCTACAAGGTGCCTTGCACTGTGCTAGGTGAGTGAGCCATCTAACGTCCTTCTGGACATTCACAAGTACATAGTCTTCCTTAAAGCATTGATCAGTTGCTAAATTCCTGTTAGAATTGAATGATTAGGAAAGAAATATGCAAGATCGGTAAAGATGAGGGGGCACTGGAAAGAATCTGGACAGCACAGAAGTCATCCGCAGTGAGCAGATAGCACAATAAAGCAAAGTCAGGGAGAGC
>NW_021911038.1:0-519 GCF_006229205.1 Suricata suricatta | reverse complement strand
TGCTGGGCTGGTTCGGCGAAGGCAGGACCAAAGCCACATATGGGAGGACCGATTTCTGTTGTGGGCCATCCGTCCCGGGGCCCACAGGCCACCCTGTCTCTGCTGTGTCCAGAGCAAGCCCCACAGACTGGCCCTGCCGGGTGGGGACACTCACAGGGGCCTCGGAAAACCATGCACCTGTCTAATTAAGCCATTAGGAGGGGGTCTCCATGGAAACCACTGTGCTCCCATATTCAACACAGATGAATATTTATTCAATTACCAGGGCATGGGTGCTGGGGAATCCCTCACTTCCTGCTGGGACCGCAACGGGGGTTCCTGGGGGTCACGTTTTGTAGGATGCACTGAGGCGCTTTCAAAGCCACCCTCCGAGACGGTCACTGCCGCCCCCAAAGTATGGAAGAAACGCAGGCGCAGAGCAATGGAGCCAGCGCAGTGAGAGCCAGAGGTGGGGCAGGGACCCCAGGGACTGGACAGAGGCCCCAGGGGCGGGGCAGGGACCCCAGGGGCGGGGCAGGG
>NW_021911037.1:0-519 GCF_006229205.1 Suricata suricatta | reverse complement strand
GTTCTCTAGTCATTCACTTACATGCTGGTTTTGAACTTTGCTAGAATAGTGAAACTTTTTGAATTATCAAGTATATTAAAATAAACTATGATCTATAGGACCAGTAAAAGGAAAAATAATTTTTTAAGTGGAAGGAGATAAGATGTATTTGTGCAGTTCATATCCTGTAAAGATATAGTCTTTACATATGTCTTTGCATCATCCAACTCCTCCATGTGTTTTTTTTTCCTTAGCAGGGTTCAATCATGTTTATCAATTTTTTATGGATCATATTTTTGGTATTATATAAGAACCTCTGTCTAAACCAAGATAACAAAGATATTCTCATAGGCCTTACTCTGAAAGTTTTATAGTGTTAGCTTTAACATTTACGTCTTCTATATGATCCATCCTCAACTTCTTTTTTTTTTATGTTGTGAGATAAGGAGCCAAATTCAGGTTTTTGCAAAGGGATATACAACTCTGTTATCACTATTTCGTGAAAATACTACCCTTTCTCCAATGAAACAGCCTTTGCCA
>NW_021911036.1:0-519 GCF_006229205.1 Suricata suricatta | reverse complement strand
AAGAAAGAAAAAGTTGAGATGAAGAAGAACCAAGGGTAGAAATTAGTAAAGGAGAAGCCACTGAGGTGAGAGGCAAAGCCAAGGAAAGTGTTCGTGGAAAGAGGGAATAAATCATTCACATGGTCCTGTGAGGTCAGTTAAGATGAAAACTAGGAATTTAGCCCTGGATTGAGCAAAGAGGAAGTCACTGATGATTTTAAGGAGCACACTTTATGCAGTTCCATAAACAGCCTTGCGTTATACAGTGGGGGCACCGAGGGTTCTGCGGTATTGTGCCCTGTGGTGTTGCTAATGACAGTAGCGTGGACCGGGCCTTGGCACATACTAACATTCCCTGGCTTTGTCGGGTAAAGTGTCTGCTGCTTTGGAAGTGTGAGGTTAGCCCACTCATACCTATTCAGTAACTTCAGTTAAAAACAAAAGCAGGAGCTCCTGGGTGGCTCAGTCGGCTCCATGTCAGGCTCTGTGCTGTCAGCATGGGATTCTCTCTCCCCGCCTCTTTTTTTTTCTTTTCTTTTT
>NW_021911035.1:0-519 GCF_006229205.1 Suricata suricatta | reverse complement strand
CTTCTTTTTACAACTTTACACCAAGAAGGAAGGACAAATTAAGGAGAGTGTGTGGGGCAGAGAGTGATGGGGCTCCGGGTGGTTTGGCCCGTGCTGGTGCTTGGTAAAAACACAAATGCAAAGAGAATTACAGATTTTTCTTAAAATTTTTCTTTTTTACATTTATTTATTTTTGAGAGAAAGAGAGAGACAGAGTGTGAACAGTGGAGGGGCAGAGAGAGAAAGAGACACAGAATCCGAAGTAGGCTCCAGGCTGTGAGCTAGTGGGCAGCACAGAGCCTGACACGGGGTTCGAACCCATGAACCGTGAGATCATGACCTGAGCCGAAGCCACGACTCAACCGACTGAGCCACTCAGGCACCCCTGTACAGACTTTTTTGAGTGGACTCCTCTAGCTTCATGATCTTGCTTCACACTTATTTATTTTACCATGTGATTCTGTCAACCATCATGCCATTGTGTTATCTTAAAATTTCCTGAGAAATTGCTTCATTTGGTAAATATTCTCTCTATTCTTT
>NW_021911034.1:0-519 GCF_006229205.1 Suricata suricatta | reverse complement strand
AATAAACAACAGCATCCACATTCACTCTTTTAAAACAAAAATAGTTTTCACTCTAAAAGTAGTATTATGCCATTGATTAAAATTTTGAAAAATACAGAAAAGTTTAAAAAAAGGAAAAAGATTGACCACCCACAGAAAAGCACTTTCAATATTTGGGGTAATTCTTACCAAAATTTTCTTAAGTTTTCATTCTTTCTTCGTTTTTTCCCTTTCAAACAGCTGTGGTTATTCTGTATATAAAGGTATGTGTCCTGTCTTGTTGCATTTCTCATGTTTTTAAAGACTCTTCGTAATCACCATTCTTAACAACTGCAAAATATTCCATGGAGTGGATATAATCATCTATCCAGTGTTATTTACACATTTGGGAGGATATGCATTTATAAATTATGAGCATCTTTCCAAAAACATTTCCATATTTTAGAATACTTCCTTAGGAGATCAATTTCTGATTAACTGACATTTCAGCTTGTTCCAAATGGATTTAAGACTATTTTCTAAAATGCCTATAATTGTGAT
>NW_021911033.1:0-1284 GCF_006229205.1 Suricata suricatta | reverse complement strand
AAAAAATAGTACCTCCTTTGTCAGGGTATTATGAGGATTAAATAAAAGTAGATTTGGGGCTCCTGGGTGGCTCAGTTGGTGAGTTCAAGACCTGTGTTAGGCTCTGTTGCCTACAGCTGAGACCCCAGAGCCTGCTTCATATTCTTTACCTCCCTCTATCTGACCATACCCTGCTGGTGTTCTAGCTCTCTAGCTCACAAATATAAATAAACATACTTTTTTTAAAAAAAGTAGATTCAGTTTGTGCTTAATAAATGGAAACCAGGTTTTGAAAAGGTAGATTTGGTGAAGTAATCAAGGGGCATGCCTGGGGCTGGACAAGCCTGGGACAGGACGTCTGGGGCGGGGCATGCCTGGGGCGGGGCATGTATGGAGCAGAGCATCCTGGGGCGGGGCGTGTCTGGGGCGGGGCGTGTCTGGGGTGGGGCGTGTCTGAGACTGAGGGTATCTGGAATAGGGCGTGTCTGGGGCAGAGCATGCCGGACCGTCTGTAGGGCGTGACTAAGGCGGGCAGGTCCTGGGTGTATTAGTGCCGCTCCAGCGCTGGTCACTTCAGTACTCAGAAGGACCCTGGCTGGAGGTTCAACGGGGCTCCCAAAGGTGAGTTTCTTTGGTGGGAGGCAGCCTACCTGATGCGCCGGTATTTGTAGGGTTTGTTTTTTCCTCTTTGAAAAGTGCAGGCCTCTGGGCTCACTCACTGATGTGACTACCTGTGGTTGCTCTACACTGGACTAGGGCAGTAGGGCTTTCTAAGAGGCGCTGGTATTTGTTAATTTACTTATGTATTTATTTATGAAATATATGCCTTTAACGCTTATTTATTTTGGGGAGAGAGAGAGAGATAGAGACAGAGCACAGCGAGGGAGAGGCAGAGACAGAGGAGACACAGAATCCCAAGCGGCTCCGCACTCCGAGCTGTCAACACGGACCAGGGTTCAGACTCAGGAACTGTAGATCATGACCTGAGCCGAAGATGGAAGCTTAACTGAGTGAACCACCCAGACGCCTTTATTTATTTATTTATTTATTTATTGACTTATTATTACTAAAAATTTTTAAAATTTTATTTATTTTCAGAGGGGAGCAGAGAAAGAGAGAGAGAGAATCTCAAACAGGCTCTGCATATTTATTGTTTAGAGAGTGAGAGGGAGAGCAGGGGAGGGACAGAGAGAGAGGGAGAGAAAGAATCCCAGGCAGGCTCCATGCCCAGCACAGAGCCCAACTCGGGGTTCCATTTTGTGAACCGCGAGATCAGGACCTGAGCTGAGGTCAAGACTTGGACGC
>NW_021911032.1:0-519 GCF_006229205.1 Suricata suricatta | reverse complement strand
TATACTATAATTGCAGGAGACTTTAATATCCTACCCACAGCAATGGACAGATCATTGAAGCAGCAAATCGGAAAGGAAAAAATGACTCTAAATGACACTGAACCAAATGGACTTAACAGATCTGCTGAGAACATTTCATCCTAAAGCAACAGAAGACACAGTCTGCCCATATGCACATGGAACATTCGCCAGAATAGATGACATATGGAGCTACAAGTCAGTCTTCCACCAGTATAAAAAGACTGAGTTCATACCACAACAATATGAAACATGAAATCAAACACAAGAAGAAAATTGGAAAGCCCTCAAATATATAGAGATTAGGGGCACCTGGGTGGCTCAGTCGGTTGAGTGTTCGGCTTCGGCTCAGGTCAAGATCTCATGCTTCATGGGTTCAAGCCTTTGTCGGGATCTGTGCTGACAGCTAGCCCAGAGCCTGCTTCAGATTCTGTGTCTGTCTCACTCTCTCTGAACCTCCCCTGCTCACGCTGTCTCTATCTCTCAAAAATAAATTTAAAA
>NW_021911031.1:0-519 GCF_006229205.1 Suricata suricatta | reverse complement strand
TTATGTTCTTTTTTTTTTTAATTCCACATGTCAGTGGGATTATAGAGTATTTGTCTTTGTCTGGCTTATGCCACTTCACATAACTTCCCCCAGTTTCATCCATGTTGTGGCCAATGGCAGGGTTTCCTTTTCTCATGGTTGAAAAACTTTCCATTGCACGCGTATACCACTGTGTATACCATATCTTCTTTATCCTTTCATTTATTAGCAGACACTTGGTTTGTTTCCACATCTTAACTATTGTGAATAATGTTGCAGTGAACATGGGAGTGCATATCTCTTTGAGAGACATCTCTTTGAGAAACGGACTACCTTTCCTTTGGATATATACCCAGAAGTGGGATTGCTAGGTCATGCTAGGTGAGTAAGTTATGAGGCCATCAGGTACATCATGGGGACTATAATTCATAGTAATATATTACATACTTGAAATTTGCTAAGAGAGTAAGTCTTAAGCATTTTCATCACACCTGCACATGTGTGCACTTGTGCACATACACACACACACACACACACACA
>NW_021911030.1:0-519 GCF_006229205.1 Suricata suricatta | reverse complement strand
CTCCAAAGAGGACATCCAGATGGCCTACAGGCACATGAAACAATGCTCAGCATCACTCATCATCAGGGAAACACAAATCAAAACCACTCTGAGATACCACCTCACGCCAGTCAGAGTGGCTAAAATGAACAAATCAAGAGACTATAGATGCTGGCGAGGGTGTGGAGAGACGGGCACCCTCCTACACTGTTGGTGGGAATGGAAACTGGTGTAGCCGCTCTGGAAAACAGTGTGGAGGTTCCTCAAAAAACTATCCATAGAACTCCCTTATGACCCAGTAATAGCACTGCTAGGGATTTACCCAAGGGATACAGAAATGATGATGCATAGGAGCACATGTACCCCAATGTTCATAGCAGCACTGTCAACAATAGCCAAAACATGGAAAGAGTCTAAGTGTCCATCACCTGATGAGTGAGTTAAAGTTTTAAGTTTCATCAAAACTTAAAAACAAGCAAAAGAATATAGAGACCTTATGTATATATCTTAAATGTATAGCCCCCTTCTTTATTTTGCTAT
>NW_021911029.1:0-519 GCF_006229205.1 Suricata suricatta | reverse complement strand
AGAACTAACTCTTGCCTTTGCTGTGCTTAAAAACATTGCCTTGTATTTGAATGCTGAGGATACCTTCCTTCCCCATGTGATAAGCATCTAAATCACTTACATCAATCACTATTGATAAAGATTATGCATGAGTCTTCTACCAATCTATGGTCTGGGAAATTTTTACATACCAAAGAAATTTGTCATCAGAAATCATTGTCTAAGGCAAATGCCACTTCTCTGCTTGCCTCATACATTTTTTTTTTTTTTTTACCATAAGTAAAGTTTGCTCTCAGTGCAGAGATGCCTGCCTGGTGAGCAGAAAGAAACTTGAGGCTCTTTCATTCTCTCTTGCTGACACCATCCATCCTTCAGGGAGCCTTGGACCTGCTGGAGCTGGATTCTGGCAGAAGTTGACTTAAAGGATCCTTGAGGTTGGGTTAATGTTAAGCTAAGGTTCTCCCCCGCCCCCGCCCCTGCCCCCAAGCAAAGTGTCATTCTTGAGGCATCTGAGCTCCTGGAGGGAGCCACTCTGCTGGT
>NW_021911028.1:0-519 GCF_006229205.1 Suricata suricatta | reverse complement strand
GGTTGTAGGAGGTCTCCTCTGGCCCCTCTAAGGTTTTAAACTTAGATCTTTGATTCTGTGGTGCTGTGTAGTTCAGTTTCCTGGAGTTAGGAAAGGGCCGAAGGCCCCACTTGGCTCCGGAAGCGCATCGCAGCTCATGTGACTGAGCTGCTCCATTAGAAGTCAGGTTCCAGAGTCGGCAGTGCGGGGAGCGGAGGTCTTTAACACAAGTCTTTCATGCCTTCCTCGGGGCTTAGCACAGTGTAGCCCACACAGAGATTTCCTGTTGTTCTGCTACAGATGGCAGAGATCGCAGTAATTCCCCGCTTTGTCGCCTTTACGGTCATCCTCCATATGCCTAGTAACTATGACTCCTGTAACAAATGCACGCCTGCAGTAGGAAACTAGCAAATAGTCCTGGAGCGGACCGACAGCCCGCATCCGCGGTCTCTTCCACTCACTTGGAGGTATAGTTTGTTTGAAGCCCAGCAGCCTGGTGTGTAGAGCTGTGTATTCCGCTACCCCGCCCCGCCCCGCCCC
>NW_021911027.1:0-520 GCF_006229205.1 Suricata suricatta | reverse complement strand
TGCCCCATGCTCGCTGATTGCATTAGTTTTGTAAGGGCTGCTGTAAAAATTAGCCCATTCTGAGCAGCTGGAGACCATAGAAAGGTATCCTCTCCCAGTCCTGGAGGCCAGGAGTCTGAAACCAAGGGCCTGTTCCCTCTGAAGGTCCCAGGGAGAATCTGTGCCCTGCCTCTTCCAGCCTCTGGGGGCTGCTGGCTTTCCTTGGCTTGTGGCCACATTTCTGCCCCTGCTGTGCACACCCTGCCTCCTCTGCTCGTCTGTGTCACCTCCCTCCCTCTCTTTCCTCCAGGGATCTTTATGATTACACTGGCTCGTCCACATAATCCAGGGTGAGCTCCTCATCTAAGAATCCTTAAGGCATCAGAATCAGCAAAGAAGAAGTCAAACTTTCCCTTTTTGCAGACGACATGAAAACCCCAATTGACTCCACCAGAAGCCTTCTAGAACTGATCAATAAATACAGTAAAGTTGCAGGGTACAAAGTCAATGTACAGAAATCAGTTGCATTCTTATACACCAA
>NW_021911026.1:0-520 GCF_006229205.1 Suricata suricatta | reverse complement strand
CTCCAGGGTGGAGATGAGGCAGCAGAAGCAGGCTCTGGAGATAGGGGAGGGGTGCGTGGGGGTAATAGAATCCATATCCCTTTGCAGACACGAGCAAGTCCCACCTTGCCAAAGCAGCATCACCTTAATCACAGAGCATCGGTTCAGAGAGAGAGAGAGAGAGCTCAAAGGTGTCTCAACAGTAATACAGCCAAGGAGTTTGCCATTTGCTAGGGAACGTGGGCCCCCTCCAGTTTAGGTAGTGTTACCCAGGTGTTCGTGAGGGGGGCGTCCTGAGCCAGGCTTTCAATGTAGAAAATGTCCGAGGACGTGGGTGCCTGGGTGGCTCAGTCAGTTGAGCATCCTACCTCAGCTCGGGTCATGATCTCATGGCTCCTGAGTTTGAGCCCTGAGTTGGGCTCTGTGCTGGAGCTCAGAGCCTAGAACCTGCTTCGGATTCTGTGTCTCCCTCTCTCTCTGCCCCTCCCTGGCTCACGCTCTATGTTTCTCTGTCTCTCAAAAATGAATAAACGTTAAAAAA
>NW_021911025.1:0-520 GCF_006229205.1 Suricata suricatta | reverse complement strand
GCTGAAGTTAGGCTAACCTGATGAGTATTCGCTTTAAAACCGACTTCAGTGCACTGTCTGGAGTTTTCTGGGAAGCTCTGGGCTTACAGGTGTATGAACACAGTCTCACCAGAGTACAGCCAATCTGTCCACCAGCTCGTTGACTGGATGGACTTCTTCCTAGATGTCTCCACAGGGCAGAAGCCTTTAAACATGATCTTTAGACTTAGCAGACAGATGAAGAGAGAGAGAGGGATGAAGCAGGGAAGGGGGTAGGAGCAGAGGGTGAGTGAACACTAGAGAAACAGCTATTTTGTTGCATTTCTCTCCTTTAAATAGTCTCAGCCCATCTCCTTCTTCCACCTAAAATCTTTATCTTTAGAGAATATAGTCATTAAGGAATCTGTATTTCAATAGAGAATTTCTTTATGAGTTGTATCAACTTGGTAAATGCTTCCTATGTATGTGTTTCCTCTATAAGTTTGATATATGGGATCTAGCTATTTATCTATATACGTACATACAGAACTTTATATACACA
>NW_021911024.1:0-520 GCF_006229205.1 Suricata suricatta | reverse complement strand
CTCACACCATCAGCATGGGGCCTTTGTGGGACTTGATCCCATGAACTGTGAGATCATGACCTAAGTTGAAGAGGTGGACACTTTACCAAGTGAGCCACCCAGGCACCCCTGCCCACAAGGTTTATAGTTTTAGCTCTTTTTTACATTTAGGTCTATGACACATCTTGAATTAATCTTGGTATATGGTACAGGATAGGAACTGTAAGTTCTTTTGTTGTTGTTTTTCGCTTTTGTATATCCAATTGTTCCAGCAACATTTGTTGAAAAAACTATCCTTTCACCACTGAATTATCTTTTCATCTTTGTAAAATCGTCATCCGTGTATGTGCAGATCTCTCTCTACATTCTTTATTCGGTTCCACTGATCTATTTCCATCTTACACCACCACCCACTGTGCTTGAAACCAGATAGTGTTAGTTCTCCAATTTTGCTCTTTTCAAAGTTGCTTTGACTACTCTGGGTCCTTCACGTTTCATATGAATTTTTAGAATCAGGTTATAAAATTTAATTGAAAAAAAA
>NW_021911023.1:0-520 GCF_006229205.1 Suricata suricatta | reverse complement strand
GCCCAAATTCATTTCAAAGTTACAGTACTGAAGAAAATGGAATATTACTGCAGGGATTAAAAATAAATCAATTTCATTTAGAGGAAAGAAAGAAATGGTCTATACTTTGATCATTGTGTGACTTATGACAGAGACTGCAAAGCAGTGCAAAAAAAATAGAATTTTTGTTAATTACACTGATATAATAATGTGCAGTTACTAAAATTAATGAAAATAATCTTTTGTATAATATGAAACTCTTCTATGTTATATTATTAGATAAAAAACATAAGATGCAGAACAGTAGGAAAACTGTGCTACATTTTATATTTAAAAAATAGCTGGAGAAAAAAATCCATGTTTACATTTGCTTATATATGCATTAAAAGTATGTATGAAAGAACTTATAATAAGAAATTAACATCGATAGTTATTATTGAGGTATTGGGAAAAAGGTAGATAGTTCAAAAGTTAAATACATTAAAAGTTGAAAATTGGCATTGGCATAAGAGGATAGCCATATGGGGGAAAATGAAATTTA
>NW_021911022.1:0-1284 GCF_006229205.1 Suricata suricatta | reverse complement strand
CTCAAACTATTCCAAAAAAACAGAAATTGAAGGAAAAGTTCCCAACTCATACTACAAAGCCAGCATCCCCTTGGTACCCAAACCAGGCAGAGACCCAGCACAGAAAGAGAACTACAGACCAATATCCTTCATGAATACAGACGCAAAAATACTCAACAAGATACTGGCAAATCGAATTCAACATCATATAAAAAAATTATCCATCATGATCAAGTGGGATTCATTCCTGGGTTACAGAGTTGGTACAATATTCACAAATCCATCAATGTGATTCATCACATTAACAAAAGAGAAGATAAAAACCATATGATCCTGTCGATAGATGCAGAAAAAGCATTTGACAAAATGCAGCACTTGTTCTTAATAAAAACCCTTGAGAAGATCGTAATAGAAGGAACTTCCCTAAACATTATAAAAGCAATTTATGAAAAGCCCACAGCCAAGATCATCCTCAATGGGGAAAAACTGAGAACTTTCCCGCTGAGAGCAGGAACACAACAGAGGTGTCCACTCTCACCACTGTTGTTTAACATAGTGCTACAAGTCCTAGCATCAGAAATCAGAGAACGAAAGGTTTGGCTAAGAAGAAGTCAAACTTTCCCTTTCACAGAAGACATGATACTCCACATTGAAAACCCAGCAGACTCCATCAGAAGCCTCCTAGAACTGATCAATGAATTCAGTAAAGTTGCAGGGTACAAATCAATGTAAGGAAATCAGTTGCATTCCTATACACCAAATATGAAGCAGCGGAAAGAGAAATCAAGAAATTGTTCCCATTCACGATTGCACAAAAAACCATCAAATACCTAGGAGTAAACCTAACCAAGGATGTAAAAGGCTTCCCAAGACTTTTAATTTTTGATTTTTGTTGAGAACATCAAAGATACATTCTCGTAGTAATGTCCAGTATAATACACACATAATTATATGTATCTTCATCCTGTCCTGTAGATTTCAAGAACTTCGTGCAAACCTGAAATTTTGTACCATTCAACCCACTCTCTTACTATGCTTCATTCAGCTCTTGGCAATCACACTTCTACTCTGCTGTAGGAGTTGAATGCGATTACGTTCCAGATATAATAGAAATAATATAGTATTTGCCACGTTCGATGTCTTATTCCACTTGATATAAGTTCCTCCAGGCTCACCTGCATTGTCCCCAAGGGAAGGATGTCTTTCATTTAAGGTTGAATTTTGTATCTATATAGATAGAGAGGTGATAGCTAGATAGATATAGATATCTACATTTAAATAGATATATAGATGTATGATATATAT
>NW_021911021.1:0-520 GCF_006229205.1 Suricata suricatta | reverse complement strand
TGTGTGCAATATATAGCCTATTTTAAGATACCAAATCCATGACAGTAAACTATTACTAGTAGTGGTTCCTCCGAAGATAGCAGGCACCTTATAGAAACATGTCATTTAAATTAATGCTATGTTTACACATACAAGATGGTTTCTAGAAAATTAAAAGGTTGAAATCAATCAATACTCATTTAGCAATCAGCAATCAGCTGATTACTATATTAAAGATATAGTACAGGCATGAACAGTTAAAATTTTATCATTATTGTGGAAAATTCTCATTAACAATCTTTTTTTAGTAGAAGATAACACCTTTGCATTTCTTATTCACTCAAAAGTGGGCTGAGTTTTATACTGACCCACAAGTAATAGATGTCTTTCAAGGTTCCTCTCTCGGTTCCCATGGGTACTGAACTTATTTTTAATATAGTTCCCATGTCCCATTTCCTACTCTTTTCCCCACACCACTCTAAAGCAATCAGCTCAAGTCTCTTTGGGAAGGAGAATATTCTAGTAGAAAGGATAATTAAAG
>NW_021911020.1:0-520 GCF_006229205.1 Suricata suricatta | reverse complement strand
ATACGTCGCCTAGATGGCTTAGTTGGTTAAGCGTCTGACTTTGACTTAGGTCATTGACTTGCGGTTGGTGAGTTTGAGCCCTACATTAGGCTCTGAGCTGTGTTGACTCTCTCCCTGCCTCACCCTCACTCATATTCTCTCTCTAAATAAACATTAAAAAAAAAAAGGTAACAGATACCTGGAGGTGCTTGTAACAATTAGTCAAACATTAAGGAACATTAATTGTTTTTGAAAAAATGTGTATTTGTTGTGAAGAGTAGCTTAGTTACCATGGTTGCCTATGTCTTGTTTATAATCATAGGTTTTCTGTTCCCGGGAGTTAAAGTAGTTTAGGAACCAATAGCGAATCTACCCTTTCAACATCGGCCCTACTTCAGTTGATAATTAATTAATAAATCACTGAAAATTGCATGTAAATAATTTCAGGCTTTAGATTTTAGAGTGGATGGAGAAGCTTTACACCACGTCTCCAAAATATGTTTACGCTTCTTTTTAAACAGAATATTAGACTCCCATTAAT
>NW_021911019.1:0-520 GCF_006229205.1 Suricata suricatta | reverse complement strand
TCTGTGCTGACAGCTAGCTCAGAGCCTGGAGCCTGCTTCACATTCTGTGTCTCTCTCTCTGACCCTCCCCTGCTCTGTCTCTCTGTCTCTCAAAAATAAATAAAAACATTAAAAAAATAAAAAAAAGAAAGTATTCATTTAAAAGTTGACCTATTCTTTGACTTGTTAACTGAAAAAGCAAGAAACTGAATTATATATTCAGTATGACCTCAACTATATAAACCAGCCCAAGCGGCTTTGTGATTCTAAACATGCACCTACATTTATGGAAATGAATCAAAATATTAGCATAGGCCATTACATAAGAAAGCCTTCTGTACCATTTTTTTTCTTTTTTTCTTTTTTTCCCTCAGATATCCATATGTTCTACAATGAGGAATTATTTTAAGATCTGGGAGAGATTATAAAGATTTGTTAAAAGCAGGGGTGGGGGGGCAGGGAAGGAGAATGTGAGTCCAGAGAGGCCACCCCAAATTCTGTTAAACTCACCATCAGCACTTTTATCCAGCAGACTTCTAAG
>NW_021911018.1:0-520 GCF_006229205.1 Suricata suricatta | reverse complement strand
TGTAACAAGGGCCCATATCCTCCTGCAGCAGCTACCTAGTTCCAAAGGTCACACCAGGTGCTTCTCAAACCAAAATAACTACTCAGGGCTGGTCAGTAAATGTGACTCATGAGCACTTCTTCAGGACCGATTCTGGGGGTGTATGGCCTGCGTTCACTCTTTCTCTGGGCTGACTCTGCCTCAGGGTTGCCCTCTGCACCTCCACCCTCTGAAAGGGGTCCGGGTGGTGGAGGGACAGGAGTACCACCTCGCCGCTCTTTGTCTCTTTGCTGTCCGAGCTTTGCTTGCCTCATTTCTACCTAACTAGGCTGTTGCAGAATTACAGGTTGCCGTGCCGGGGCTGTCTCAATAAATACTTGTCGACCATGTTAATATCCATGGTTTATCTTGCAGTCTTTCCCATTTCCCACCACTTCCAAAATTCTCCGGCAAAGGAAATGGAGCTAAAGAGTGACTCCGGAATCTCTCTGTAAACAGTCAATATTGTAAAATATTCGAATATTCGAACATGTGGATGTTC
>NW_021911017.1:0-520 GCF_006229205.1 Suricata suricatta | reverse complement strand
GGGGGCAGCGCTGTCCGGCTCCCGAGGGCCGCCAGCGCGGGCACCTGTCAGGCCCCTGTCCGCCCTGCGTCCTTGAGGGCTCCTGAGGGGCCCCGCCAGGCCTAGTCGGGCAGACGCTCCGCCCCGCGGGGCAGTGGTGCGGACCGGGAGGGGCAGGGGTGGGGGCTGCTCTCCGCCGGTCCCTGTCTGTGAGGGGTGGCATCCCCGTGCCAGCCCCGAAGGCGGCGAGGACCAGGCTGGTTCAGGGCAAGGCGCCTGGTCTGTCAGGTGGAGCAGAAGTTCTCCGTCCCCGGGACCCCACGTCCCCGTCTCCAGGGCCCCAGGCAGGAGGGTGGATTCCAGGGTCACACGTGGCCGGGAGGGAGGGGACTCCTGTCAGCGAGCACCAAGGCCCTGCTGTGGGCCGGCTCTCCGCCTCAGCTCCAGCCTTCGGGGTCCAGCCGAGTCGGAGCCCAGCCGAGTCGGAGCTGGCAGGTGACAGGACTGCAGAGCCAGGCTCAGCACCGGTGGGGGGGGGGGG
>NW_021911016.1:0-520 GCF_006229205.1 Suricata suricatta | reverse complement strand
ATTGCTGAAAATGGAGCCTGTAAGAGAAGCTACCTCAGAGGGTTGTTGTAATGCTTAAACAAAATAACAAATGATACGTACTTAACATAAGTGACTCACAGAGTAAGTGTTCAGGACATGTTAGGGGAGAAGAGCACAGTACTCTTTTCTCAACAGCCTGAAAAACACAACTCCTACCCCCAATTCTTGTGCCCAGACCAAACTACTGGGTAGTTGACACTGAGTTTTCCACAGCTGGTCATAGGCATCACTCCGTCGGTTTTGCTCAAAGTGCGGGTCAGGGAGGGAAGGAAGAAGAGGGCCTAACTTCCTAATTTGCACCTCTAGCCCTGCTCTCTGTTTACACTGGGGTTGCACACTTGAATATCCACAGAGAACAGACAGGTGTGTAAATAAGTGAAGCAGGCCAGGTAAGATGTGTGACAAATTGAAGAGTAGGATTTGATCCTGGCCCCATAAAATTGCCTTTGCTTACACTTCCTGGGGGTGCTGAGTGAGGGCTGTAGACAAAATGGAACAA
>NW_021911015.1:0-520 GCF_006229205.1 Suricata suricatta | reverse complement strand
ACTGGGTGTTGTATGGAAAACAATTTGACAATAAAATATTATGGAAAAAAAATAAAAATAAAAAAATTAAAAAAAAATAAAAATAATAAAAAAAATAAATAAAAACAATGGAATTTTAGACACATTTGGCAAATAAATGGCCCTGTGCCATCCCACCCTTCTCCTGAGTCACTGCAGGTATTCCCTAACCCCATTACTTTCTTTTGTTGAACACAAACATTGCTTAAGAATCCATCATAGCACAGGCTCCGGTTGGGCAATGATGAGTGTTGACCTGAGTGATGGCCCGTTTTGCCCTCTGAGGCTGGCGAGCCAAAGAGTCAGGTTGCTGGCCAGTTGCCTTGAACAGCTGGCTTTGTTCAATTCATTGCCCAACCACTCAGCCCAAACACGGTCATGCTCTTTGGCAAATTCATACCATTCTTCAATCAAGATCATTTGGGAGGAAATTCTGAAACCCAAACCCTCTATCTGGACACAATCCAGGTTGTGCCTGTCCTTCCCGCTGAGCCTTGCCCGG
>NW_021911014.1:0-520 GCF_006229205.1 Suricata suricatta | reverse complement strand
GAAGGGAACAGAATTTGGAGAATAGAGTAGGAGGAAAGGGAAGCTTTTGCTTTTGAATTGATATACATATCTACTGTTTACATTTTTTATGGGTATAGACTCATACTCTGCAGTTGGAGATGAAGCTATAGTGTTGAAATAAGTATTTTTAAATGTTTAATTATTTTTGGTATATTCTTTAAAGTAACATCAGTGATAAGTTACCAGATTTGCAAAAAAATTACTTTTCAGGAAGGCTCTCTTGAATGAAAGAGAAAGAAGTGACACAACAGCTAGTGTTGGGTAAGTCCATTATGGAGGCATCATGAAGCACCCATATGTCCTGTGTATTATGGAGCAGAGAGCTGAGGGCCACCGCATTGTACCCCACTTCCAAGAACTCGAATTTCTCTATGACTAAGTCTTTGGTTTTTGTTTTTATCTTTTTTATTTTACCTATAAAAATTCATAAAGCATTTGTCATTGTCAGAATCTCTTAGAATTGTCTTCAGAGTATTAAACATATTAAGAACCACAGAAA
>NW_021911013.1:0-520 GCF_006229205.1 Suricata suricatta | reverse complement strand
TTTCCATATTGGTCTTTCCCATTTGACTGATTCGGATGCAAAATGAACAGTCAACAGTTTGGCAGGTTTTCCTTTTTTAATTGATTTTTTATTTCAACTACTAGATAATTAAGTCTTTCTACTGTTACGCATATAACCAAGAGAAATAAAAAAATGTATACCCATACACAGACTTGTAAATGAATATTCATAGAAAATGTATGCATAAGAGTTCCTCTGATAGATAATCAACTAAGATGTCCAAATGATGAATAAATAAACATATGGTGTGTCCATACCATGGAATACTACCCAGCAATAAGACAAAAAGGGGAACAGACTACTGGTAACACTGTAACAAGGATACATCTTTAAAAAATAATGATAAATGAAAGAAAACAGGCACAAAAGGCTATGTGTTATATGATTTCATTCATATAAGACTTTTCTATAGGCATCAGTACACTGAAAGAAATCTGGTCAGTCACTGTGGAGTCTGAGGACCAGAGGAGGAATTGACTGCGTAAAAGCCTGGCAGCAA
>NW_021911012.1:0-520 GCF_006229205.1 Suricata suricatta | reverse complement strand
AAATTGAAAAAGTTTTCAAATGAATTTCTGTAGGTAAGAAAACAAATGGTAAATATTCATTGGATGCATTAATCTCACAATTCATAAAAGAATCTTGGGCTACAGAGAGACTATCCCAGGTAAGCAAGACCACATCTAGCAGCAGCCCACCTGTTCTACCACTGTCCCTTAGTACCATCATTGCAGGCACTCTGAGCAGATGCTCTGCTCGTGACAGTGCTCCCTTCTTCCCCTCCTCTTCCCTCCCTCGTCCAAATCCAAGTACTCCTTACGCCAGTTTATTGAGAGAACTGTTATGTTTAAGTATCTTGAAATCCATGCGTACAACTAAATTGTGTTAACTGTAAACAAATCACCACTGATGAACCTTCTGCTCCTGAAACCTTCTCTGACCATAGCACATCTCACAGATCTCTTCTTCTTTGATAAATTATGTAACATCCTCATTAATTTTCTTTTACATACAGACATTTTGTGAGTGATATTCTTACTTACTCGGCCAAACTGTGGACATAACTTG
>NW_021911011.1:0-1284 GCF_006229205.1 Suricata suricatta | reverse complement strand
TGGGGTACATGTGCTCCTATGCATCAGCATTTCTGTATCCCTTGGGTAAATCCCTAGCATTGCTATTGCTGGGTTATAAGGGAGTTCTATGCATAGTTTTTTGAGGAACCTCCACACTGTTTTCCAGAGTGGCTACCCCAGTTTACATTCCCACCAATAGTGTAGGAAGGTGCCATCTCTCCACACCCCCGCCAGCATCTATAGTCTCTTGATTTGTTTATTTTAGCCACTCTGACTGGTGTGAGGTGGTATCTCAGTGTGGTTTTGATTTGTGTTTCCCTGATGATGAGTGATGTTGAGCATCGTTTCATGTGCCTGAAGGCCATCTGGATGTCCTCTTTGGATAAGTGTCTGTTCATGTCTTCTGCCCATTTCTTCACTGGGTTATTTGTTTTGTGGGTGTGAAGTTTGGTGAGTTCCTTGTAGATTTTAGATACTAGCCCTTTATCTGATATGTCATTTGCAACTATCTTTTCCCATTCTATCGGTTGCCTATTAGTTTTCGTGATTATTTCCTTTGCAGTGCAGAAGCTTTTTATCTTGATGAGGTCCCAGTGGTTCATTTTTGCTTTCATTTCCCTTGCCTTTGGGGATGTGTCAAGTAGGAAATTGGTGCGGTGGAGGTCTAGGAGGTTTTTTCCTACTTTCTCCTTGAGGGTTTTGATGGATTCCTGTCTCACATTCAAGTCCTTCAGCCATTTTGAGTTAATTTTTGTGTATGGTGTAAGAAATTGGTCTAGTTTTATTCTTCTCCATGTTGTTGTCCAGTTCTCCCAGCACTACCTGCTAAAAAGGCAGTCTTATTTCCATCACAAACTCTTTTCTGCTTTGTCAAAAATTAATTGGCCATACATTTGTGGGCCCAGTTCTGGGTTCTCTATTCTATTCCATTGGTCTATGTGTGTGTTTTTGTGCCAATACCATACTGTCTTGATGATGACAGCTTTGTAGCAGAGGCTAAAGTCTGGGATTGTGATGCCTCCCGTTTTGATTTTCTTCTTCAATATGACTTTGGCTATTCAGGGTCTTTTGTGGTTCCATACGAATTTGAGGATAGTTTGTTCTAGCTTTGAGAAGAATGTTGGTGCAATTTTGATGGGGATTGCATTGAGTGTGTAGATTGCTTTGGGTAGTAATGACATTTTCACAATGTTTATTCTTCTGATCCATGAACAGGGAATGTTTTTCCATTTCTTGGTGTCTTCTTCGATCTCTTTCATAAGTTTTCTATAGTTTTCATCACATAGGTCTTTTACATCCTTGGTTAGGTTTACTCCTAGGTAT
>NW_021911010.1:0-520 GCF_006229205.1 Suricata suricatta | reverse complement strand
GGTGCCTGCGCATCCTCTGTCCCACTGCACCAGACACAGCTGTGTTCTTCTCCACCCTTCCCACTTCTCTCTCTCACACTAAAGAGATCTCGTTTCAAAGGAAAGAAAAGTCAGACGATTTGAGGCATCATGGAATCCCTAGCAAGACCCCAGAATCATGGCGCCGCCAGATCTTCTGCCGCAAAGCTGGAGACCGCAGCTCCGAAGCCGTCTCCACCCCTTCCGTCTACACAAACCCAATCTTGGCCCACAGCTTTATCTACTTGCATTAAAATCGATGTGCTTGCCTGCAGGAGATTGTTAGGGAAATAAAATGTTGGCTTTGGCGCCAGTCCCTTTGAAAGAAGTTGGGATCAGAAATGTAAAGGCAATTCCAAGACGCAGCCAGTGAGCTCAGTGCACCGGCTCCGGACCGCAACGTCCTTCTGGGGACCTTGAGACTTGTTTCAGAAGCAAGGGTGAGTGCTCACTTTTCAGAGACAGAAGTCCTTCCTTCCATCCTGACAGGGGCTCCGACGAC
>NW_021911009.1:0-520 GCF_006229205.1 Suricata suricatta | reverse complement strand
TGGGTTCAAGCCCTGAGTCAGGCTCTGTGCTGACAGTTAGCTCAGAGCCTGGAGCCTGCTTCAGATTCTGTATCTCCCTCTCTCTCTGACCCTCCCCTGCTCTCACTGTCTCTCTCTGTCTCTCAAAAATAAATAAAAAAACATTAAAAAAATTTTTAAAGAAGAAACCAATAATCTGAATAGACATATAACAAGAGAATGAATTTGTAATTTCAAATCTTCCCACAAAGAAAAGTTGAGAATCAGATGACTTCACTGGTCAATTCTACCAATCAGTTAAGGAAGATTTAGTACCAATACTTCATGATCTCTTACATAAAAATAGAAAAGGAGAGAAAACCTCCAATTCATTCTATGACACAAATATTACCCTCATACCAAAACCAGACAAGGATATCACAGGAAAAGAAACCTGCAGGCCAATATCACTTTTGAAAATAGACATAATGCTAAACAAAATACTAGTGAACCAAATATAGAAACATGTAAAAAGCACTATACACCATGACCAAGTGGGAAT
>NW_021911008.1:0-520 GCF_006229205.1 Suricata suricatta | reverse complement strand
TCTGTCCATAGACACTTAGATGTTTCTATATCTTGACTATTATAAATAATATTGCAATAATCATGGGGATACATATATTTTTTTTTGAGATAGTGATTTCGCTTTCTTTAGAAAAATACCCAGAAATGAAATTTCTGGGTCATATGGTAGCTCTATTTTTAATTTTTTTGAGGAACCTCCATATTGTTTTCCAGAGTGGCTGACCAATTTACGTTCCCACCCACATTGCATAGAGGTTCCCTTTTCTCTAAACCCTCACTAGCCATGTCTCTGGTCTTTCTGATAATAGCCATTCTAACAGGTGTGAGGAGTTTTCTCATTTTTGTATTGCCCTGATGACTGGTGATGTTTAGCACCTTTTCGTGTATCTGTTGGCCATTTGTATATTTTCTTGGAAAAAAATGTTTAATCAGATCCTTTGCCTATTAAAAAATGTTTATTTATTTTTGACACAGAGATAGAGAGCGAGCAGGGGAGGGGCAGAGAGAGAGAGAGAGAGAGAGAGAGAGAGAGAGAGAGA
>NW_021911007.1:0-520 GCF_006229205.1 Suricata suricatta | reverse complement strand
TGAGCTCTGGGTGTCGTATGTAAGAGATGAATCACTGGGTTCTGCTCGTGAGGCCAAGACTACACTCTATGCTAACTAACTTGAATTAATTTTTTTTTAAAGGTCATTCTTTGGAGTCAAATGGACCTGTTGAAATACTGCTCATTTGTTTGTACACATTTTTTTGTGACTTTGAGCTACTAACAAAGCTAACAATACAAACAATGCATTTTCCCTCTTAGTTTTCAAAAGGCATCTCATTAGATTCTTATTATTTGGCAGTCATCTTTTATATATGAAAATTTAAATAATGCAATTTAAATATAATATAGTTTTAATATGTCAGCTTACACGTAAATTTAGTCTCAGTACTTTTTTTTTTTTTTTTTAGATTCCATCACAACAAAGAAAGAAAATCAGTTCTGTTAAGTCAGAATCTTCTCCAAGCACTGAGAAGACATCTACAGAATCTGTTGGCATTGATATTACTGGCAGGTTTATGACTTCAGGAAAGGTAGGATGATACTAGAAAATATGTAGG
>NW_021911006.1:0-520 GCF_006229205.1 Suricata suricatta | reverse complement strand
GTGGGGAAGAGCACTGGGTGTTGTATGGAAACCAATTTGACAATAATCTACTTAAAAAAACAACTATCATAATGAACACTAAAAAAAAGATTATTAAGACTATACAAAAAATATGTGGCATATTTTAAGATAATAAAAGACATGTTACCTAACATGTCTGGTAGACAATAAATTTGTTAAATATTATCTAACTTATAACAACTAATGTTTATTTTTCATGACAGTTATGAAACATTATCTTTGAAATATTTGGTGTTTTAAAATGTGTCTTGGTTCTTTGTTCTTTGACAGATGATGACGATTAGATAGATAGAAACATAGATTGATTTTAGGTAAAGTTAAAATATATAACAATATGCTCATTTCTCCTTTAGTTTTCTTGATCTTATTTACTTGAGTTAGGTGAATAATAGCCCTCACAATTTGTTAGATGGCTATTCTTCTTTTCAAAGTTTCAAAGTTCGTCAGAGGCAAATTGCATATTTAGAATAGAAATCAAAAGTTGAACAAAGAAAGAAAA
>NW_021911005.1:0-520 GCF_006229205.1 Suricata suricatta | reverse complement strand
GCCCTCAGAATGGGACAAAAGTATAGGAATAGAGAATATCAGGATGGAAGCATCCAATATTAGGTAGACAAGACTAGGTATTCAGGATGGAAATGCCCCTCCCTTCCAACTTAGTACAACAGCTGCTTTCACAGGAAGGAAGGACCAAAATAGGTAAACAGGTAAACAGGGCTGAAGAGGGCAACAGGGTGAAGTTGCCCAGAGAGGAGCTAATTAGCAAAAGAAAGGCACCTTGTTGACCCTGAGGGAGTATGCTAGGTCTGTCTTATCCCCTAGGCAAGTTGGGGTAAACCAAAGTGGTGCCTCATGCCTGCCTGAAACAGACATCTGCCTGGCACCAGGCCTTTGTTTGGTATTGACCCAAACCCCTAAAACAATGTATCTTCAAAACCTTCTTTCTCCCACACCCATGAGTTAATGTTTATGGCTTCATTGACTCTTTGTGCACGTGCATCATAGTTGTAAGCCTTCTTATCCTAATAAAAATGGAACAAGGGTCCTTACTCTGGAATCTTGTCTT
>NW_021911004.1:0-520 GCF_006229205.1 Suricata suricatta | reverse complement strand
GGGGGCTCAGTCGGTTGAGTGTCCAACTCTTGATTTTGGCTCAGGTCATCATCCCATGATCATGGGATCAAGCCCATGCTCAGAGTGGAGTCTACTCAGATTAATCTCTTTCCCCCTCTGTCCCTCTCCCCTGCTTGCATGCTTGCTCTCTTGCTCGCTCTCTCTCTCTCTCTCTAACATAAAATAAAATGATAAAATAAAATAATCCTTAAGCAGTAATGCAAAGGTGCTATCTAGCGTCCCAAATGCAGTTAATTTCTGATGAGTCTTATGAGAACATATTTTTGTTAGATAAGCTTTCTTCAGAAATGAATTACAGCATTGTCAGTTGTGAGTTCATGCAGAAAAAGGAAGAGGATGGGTGCCTGGGTGGTTCAGTGGTTAAGTGACTGACTCTCTTGATTTCAGCTCAGATCATGATCTCATGGTTCATGGGTTCAAACCCTGCATTGGGGTCTGTGCTGACGGCACGGAGCCTGATTGGGATTCTGTTTCCCTCTCTCTCTGCCCCTCCCCTGCT
>NW_021911003.1:0-520 GCF_006229205.1 Suricata suricatta | reverse complement strand
TTTTTTAGGAATGGCCTCACCTTGGCTTCTCGCTCCGCCGAGCATATTGCAGCCTTCTCGCTCTATTATATATGTACGCTGTTTGCCAAGAACAGCCCGAGGCGCAGGTGTGGAGGCTGAGACCCGCCGCGTTCCGAAGGAGCACACCGTGTCCCCACCTGCACCGCCCCAGCCCGGCCGCGGTCGCCCCCTGCCGGCCAGGACCTGCGCTCCCTCCGTGTGCCGCAGCCGCCAGTGTTTCCCGAACTCGAACTCGGGGCGTGAAGACAAGGGACTGGGAGCCAAGACTCCGCGGATTTTAGGAGGAGCCAAAACTCTCTTCTAAAGCAGGCCCGGGCACGTGGCGGCCCATTGGTGGAACGAGGGCAGAAGGGTCTGAACTAAAAAGGGGACGCCCTTCAAAAGGAGGGGATTCAGGGGCGCCTGGGGGGCTCAGTCGGTTAAGCATCCAACTTTGGCTCAGCCCATGGTCTCAAGGTTCGTGGGTTCGAGCCCCGCGTCGGGCTCTGTGCTGACAGCT
>NW_021911002.1:0-520 GCF_006229205.1 Suricata suricatta | reverse complement strand
ATGCAATGATTCAGTGCACAATGGAAATTATTTCATTGTAGGTTGTTAGACAGCAATGATCATTTGGATAATGCATACATTTTCTCCTCTATAACCCCCATTTTGAAGATGGGCTTTGAAGAGAAAAACAATAGGAATGCACCCTTTATTATTATTTTTTAAATTTTTTTGCAAAAGCAGCATGCTGTTTTGATGGTTGAGCTTCCCAACTGTGAGCAATGAACCTCCTCCTCTTCAAATGAACTAATCATCACTCATACTTCTGGTGGGCTAGCCTGCTGCCAGGCTGCAAATGAGCCCCATTAATGATTTTACTAATTTCAAGTCTATAAATGTAAACGCAAGGGAAGGAGGACCCCAAGCATTGCTGCCTCCCATCAATCCGTGTTATTAATGGAGGCATTTTTGTCAATGCCAGTCTCACATCCTTCTAATGAAAGAGTTCTCAGGATCTCATTGTTTACAGGTTAAAAGGTATGTGTGTTTATAAATAGAGATTCATGAGCAGAAACAAAAAAAA
>NW_021911001.1:0-520 GCF_006229205.1 Suricata suricatta | reverse complement strand
CTTTTTCACTGATCTTTACACCAGTACCACATTGTCTTGATTCCTGTAGCTTGAAATCAGGTAGTGTAAGTCCTCTAACTTTGTTCTTTAAAAAATTATTTTGGTTATCCTAGATACTTTGCATTTGCATATGAAGTTTAGAATTGGTTTGTCAATGTATGCATCTTAGCAATATTGAGTCTTCCAGTCTGTGAACATAGAATATCTTTCTATTTATTTAGATCTTCTTTAATTCCTCTTAGTAACATTTTGTAATTTTTGGTGTATTAGCCTTGCACATGTTTGGTCAAATTTATCTCTAAACAGTGTATATATTATAATGCTATTATAAATGGTATTTCAAATTCCAATTGTTAATTGCTAGTATATAGACATGTAGTCGAGTTTGAATATTGATCTTGTATTCTGCAAACTTGCTAAATTCATTTGGTAGAGGGTTTTTTTTTTAATTTTTAACGTTTATTTTTGAGAGAGATAGACAGAGAGACAGAGCACGGGTAGGGGAGGGGCAGAGAGAGGG
>NW_021911000.1:0-1284 GCF_006229205.1 Suricata suricatta | reverse complement strand
AGGGTGTCATGCTGAGTGAAGTAAGCCAGGCAGAGAAGGACAGAAACCATATGTTTGCACTCATAGGTCTAACAGGAAAACAGGAGAGACCTAATGGAGAACCAGGGGGAGCGGAGGAGGGAGAGAGAGTTGGGGAGAGAGAGGGATGCAAAACTTGAGAGACTATTGAATGCTGAGAATGAACTGAGGGTTGAAGGGGGAGGGGGGAAAAGAGGTGGTGGTGATGGTGGAGGGCACTTAAGGGGGAGAGCACTGGGTGTTGTATGGAAAACAATTTGACAATAAAATATTATGGAAAAAAAATTTTTTAAATGAAAAAAAAATAAGCATGTGTTTTAGTTATACAGATGGAAATAAAAATGATTTCCTTCAGAAAGTATTGCTCATTTAAAGGTTTGCCTCTGGAAGGGACACACCCGAGGGTAAAGTCATTTGGGGCAGCCAGCTTCAAAAAACAGTCCTGGGCCTTTGCCACATGTCCTGGGCTCCCCCAGAGCTGTTTCCCCAGTTGAATGGGGCCTAGAAGTCTGCGTCTCCAGTCAGTCACCACTGACTCCTGTCCTTTAAACCACTCAGTCTTCCACTGCCTTGTCCTACCTCTAAGTTAATCTGACCCATGGCTCCTATCTCTTGGCCTCTACAATCCTGAAGCTCTGGCCAAGTTGGCTTGAGGACTCCACCCAGCCTCAGGTTTCTGTCCCATGCCCATCTGTCCATGAGCGCTCTGAAGAAGGCAAGGAACAAGATTAAAGCTCATCTGGAGGTTTGAGTTGTTCTTGAATACTGGATGTTTTTTTAAAAAAAATTTTTTTAACAAGGATATTTTTGGGTGTTTTTTATTTTTTTTATTTTTTAAAATTTTTTTAATATAACATAATTTATTTTTTTAACATATGCAATTATTTTCCATCATTTACAATACACTAGTTACAACGACACTCCAAACAGAAAAGCAAAGTAAAAAATCAAAACCTCAACTTCTATTTCATGTAATTAGACATACAGAAATTAGAAGGTTAAGTACCAACTAGTTAATCACCTAATTTCACAGCTATCTAAAGTGGCGATCATTATATAGCAGCTTATCTATGATACATTCAAGATAAATGATACAATTTATTACTTGCCCATAAGCTAAAACACAGCCTGCTTAGTACCTTTCCTTAAATTCCACCTCTATACTACAATATACTTGAGGTCCATGCAAAAAAGTAGCTACCTTTTATATAGGAAATAGATGATTAAGTCTTTGGTGTTGTAAAAACAACCTCATTTAAACATAAC
>NW_021910999.1:0-520 GCF_006229205.1 Suricata suricatta | reverse complement strand
CATAGAATTGCCTAGCATGAGGAAGCACAGTATTTGTTTTGTTGGGAAAATTGTTTTGCTGGAACTTTTCCAAGAGAGAGTGCTGTGATCATGTAATAGATTCTTAGCCTCGGTGTCTCAGTGAAATTGCCTGTGGGTGGACATCAGTATGAGGGGCTGTTTGTGTGTGGGGTTGTGTCTAGATGTGTGCCTCATGCTAAATTTGCCTTGGTCGTTTTGTGATCCAGGACTCTGGAAAATGTGAATTTACTTTCTTATTGAACTAAAGGCTACACTTATTGTAAACTTGGTGTCTCGTTTTGAGGATAGTTCCTTAACCTAGTGAAATAGGCGAATTTCCCTTCTGCCTCTTTATTTTTTACATGCCAAATGTAAATCTTAGTGTGTTTGTACTTTTTAAAATGTAATGAATAACTTTAATGGAGAAAGATTTACACATACTTACAATAAATTATTTTTGCCTGGGCAGTTGTCACATTACTGTTTCTTCATAGCTGTTGACTCTCCAGAGCTGTGATTT
>NW_021910998.1:0-520 GCF_006229205.1 Suricata suricatta | reverse complement strand
TTGAATAATGTTCCCTATATATTATATATATGTACATATGTGTATGTATGTGTGTAGAGGTATATAGATATATGATATATAGATGTATGTGTTTATATATGTACATATGTATATATGTACATACCTATATGTATATATATGTATATACGTGTGCACATACATATATATGTGTGTATGTGTGCACACATATAACATTTATTTATCTCTTCATCCATTGGTGGATACTTAGGTTGTTTCCATGTCTTGGCTGTTGTAAATAAGGTTGCTATGAATATGAGGGTGAATATATATCTTTTTGAGTTAGTGTTTTCATTTTCCTCAGATAAATACCCAAACATATTTGGAATCATAAGATAGTTCCATAGTGACTGCACCAATTTACATTCCCACTAGTAGTGTACAAGGGTTCCTTTATCTCCTCATCCGTGCCAATATTTATTTCTTGTCTTTTTTCTTTTTTTTAAGTAAAGGTTCCAGGCAGAGCTTGAACTCCAGACCCTGATATCAAGACCTGAGCTGA
>NW_021910997.1:0-520 GCF_006229205.1 Suricata suricatta | reverse complement strand
TAGTGTGTGTGTGTGTGCAGTAGGGATAGTGTGTGTGTGTTTGTGTGTGTGTGTGTGTGCGTGCGTGTGCGGTAGACATAATGTGTCTTGTGTGTGTGCAGTAAACATGGCGTGTGTGTGTGCAGTAAGCATGGTGTGTGTGTGTACGTGTGCAGTAGGCATGGGGTGTGTGTGTGTGTGCGCGCGCTCGTGGTAGGCATAGTGTGTCTGTGTGTGTGTGTGTGCGTGTGCAGTAGGCATGGAGGGGTGCGCGTGCTCGTGGTAGGAGTGTGTTTGTGTGTGTGCAGTAGGCATGGCGTGTGCGCGTGCGCGTGCTCGCACTAGGCACGGCGTGGGGGCGTGCGTCACCCGGATCGCCACCAGAGCGCTTTGGTTTCCCAGGAAACCGCGTGCGGCCGCCGCACCCCGAAGACACCTGCTTGGCGTCCGGAGCCCAGCTCGCAGCTGGCGCCCAGCCAACTCCTGCCCCCTCGGCGCCCGGAGGGGCGCGGAGCTGGCCAGGGCCCGGCGCGGGGGGCGG
>NW_021910996.1:0-520 GCF_006229205.1 Suricata suricatta | reverse complement strand
TGATAAACGGGTGAATTTTCATTATGATCTGTCATGCTCAGCTTTTTCTTTATTACTTTATTCAGTTTGAAATTGAGTTATTAATAGAGAATCTTCTACTTCATTGCCTATATTGCCCTTAATTGGGACACAAACTACCCCCGTTTCTGTCTTTTATATTTTCCATACTTAAACCAGAGACCTTTGTTCTGCCTCTGGCTTTTAACATAAACACCTATTCGGACATCAGTATAGTCTAAGCTTTCCAGTATAGGGGTGGGCATACAGCTCACAAGGTAATAATGAGTTTGATTTGAATATGTTAAAATAATTTATATAACTCAAAAGCTTAAAATGTGTCTTATCTGGTTTTTTTTTTTAATTGACCTTTACTCTTAAACCTTCCCATTGCTTTCTTGCCTTCGAAGCATTCAGCATTTTTAGTCCTACAGTGTACTGATAGCTGATGCAATAAGATATGAGGGATTAAATCATGGTAGACTTAAATTGGGAAGAACTTAATATGTAATCTCATTAGACC
>NW_021910995.1:0-520 GCF_006229205.1 Suricata suricatta | reverse complement strand
TGTGTATATAAAGTTCTGTATGTACGTATATAGATAAATAGCTAGATCCCATATATCAAACTTATAGAGGAAACACATACATAGGAAGCATTTACCAAGTTGATACAACTCATAAAGAAATTCTCTATTGAAATACAGATTCCTTAATGACTATATTCTCTGAAGATAAAGATTTTAGGTGGAAGAAGGAGATGGGCTGAGACTATTTAAAGGAGAGAAATGCAACAAAATAGCTGTTTCTCTAGTGTTCACTCACCCTCTGCTCCTACCCCCTTCCCTGCTTCATCCCTCTCTCTCTCTTCATCTGTCTGCTAAGTCTAAAGATCATGTTTAAAGGCTTCTGCCCTGTGGAGACATCTAGGAAGAAGTCCATCCAGTCAACGAGCTGATGGACAGATTGGCTGTACTCTGGTGAGACTGTGTTCATACACCTGTAAGCCCAGAGCTTCCCAGAAAACTCCAGACAGTGCACTGAAGTCGGTTTTAAAGCGAATACTCATCAGGTTAGCCTAACTTCAGC
>NW_021910994.1:0-520 GCF_006229205.1 Suricata suricatta | reverse complement strand
AGGGAGACACAAAATCCAAAGCAGGCTCCAGGCCCTGGGCTGTCAGCACAGAGCCCAGTGCAGGGCCCGCACTCATGCAACGTGAGATCCTGACCTGAGCCAAAGCCAGATGCTTAACTGACTGAGCCACCCAGGCGCCCCAACCTTCACTTTCTAAAACAGCAGAATCCTACTCCTTCTCAAAAGTCTGGCTTAGACACCGCCTCCTCCAGGAGGCCTTCCTGCTCCTTGTGCGGTCGGTGCTCCGCTCCCAGGGCTCGCTGGCAGGTGCGGGGGGCCTCTCTTCCGGCTTGACCTCGCAGCAGACCCGCACGTTTATTGGGCTTCCTGTGCCGCTGGTTGGGGAGCCCCCTGGGGGAGGGGCTGGTCCAGGCGGACACACAGGACGGTGCTCCACGACCAGCACGTCCCCTCCTTCCTGCCTCTGCCTCTTTCTCAGCCATCAGCGGAACCGAGCGTGCAGCACCGCTGACTGGTCACTGCCTCACGGGGCCCGGGTCAAGTTTGCCCATTCTACCTG
>NW_021910993.1:0-520 GCF_006229205.1 Suricata suricatta | reverse complement strand
AAGACAAGATTCCAGAGTAAGGACCCTTGTTCCATTTTTATTAGGATAAGAAGGCTTACAACTATGATGCACGTGCACAAAGAGTCAATGAAGCCATAAACATTAACTCATGGGTGTGGGAGAAAGAAGGTTTTGAAGATACATTGTGTTAGGGGTTTGGGTCAATACCAAACAAAGCCCTGGTGCCAGGCAGACGTCTGTTTCAGGCAGGCATGAGGCACCACTTTGGTTTACCCCAACTTGCCTAGGGGATAAGACAGACCTAGCATACTCCCTCAGGGTCAACAAGGTGCCTTTCTTTTGCTAATTAGCTCCTCTCTGGGCAACTTCACCCTGTTGCCCTCTTCAGCCCTGTTTACCTGTTTACCTATTTTGGTCCTTCCTTCCTGTGAAAGCAGCTGTTGTAGTAAGTTGGAAGGGAGGGGCATTTCCATCCTGAATACCTAGTCTTGTCTACCTAATATTGGATGCTTCCATCCTGATATTCTCTATTCCTATACTTTTGTCCCATTCTGAGGGC
>NW_021910992.1:0-520 GCF_006229205.1 Suricata suricatta | reverse complement strand
TTTTTTTTGTTTCTGCTCATGAATCTCTATTTATAAACACACATACCTTTTAACCTGTAAACAATGAGATCCTGAGAACTCTTTCATTAGAAGGATGTGAGACTGGCATTGACAAAAATGCCTTCATTAATAACACGGATTGATGGGAGGCAGCAATGCTTGGGGTCCTCCTTCCCTTGCGTTTACATTTATAGACTTGAAATTAGTAAAATCATTAATGGGGCTCATTTGCAGCCTGGCAGCAGGCTAGCCCACCAGAAGTATGAGTGATGATTAGTTCATTTGAAGAGGAGGAGGTTCATTGCTCACAGTTGGGAAGCTCAACCATCAAAACAGCATGCTGCTTTTGCAAAAAAATTTAAAAAATAATAATAAAGGGTGCGTTCCTATTGTTTTTCTCTTCAAAGCCCATCTTCAAAATGGGGTTTATAGAGGAGAAAATGTATGCATTATCCAAATGATCATTGCTGTCTAACAACCTACAATGAAATAATTTCCATTGTGCACTGAATCATTGCAT
>NW_021910991.1:0-520 GCF_006229205.1 Suricata suricatta | reverse complement strand
TTTTTTTTCAATTAAATTTTATAACCTGATTCTAAAAATTCATATGAAACGTGAAGGACCCAGAGTAGTCAAAGCAACTTTGAAAAGAGCAAAATTGAAGAACTAACACTATCTGGTTTCAAGCACAGTGGGTGGTGGTGTAAGATGGAAATAGATCAGTGGAACCGAATAAAGAATGTAGAGAGAGATCTGCACATACACGGATGACGATTTTACAAAGATGAAAAGATAATTCAGTGGTGAAAGGATAGTTTTTTCAACAAATGTTGCTGGAACAATTGGATATACAAAAGCGAAAAACAACAACAAAAGAACTTACAATTCCTATCCTGTACCATATACCAAGATTAATTCAAGATGTGTCATAGACCTAAATGTAAAAAAGAGCTAAAACTATAAACCTTGTGGGCAGGGGTGCCTGGGTGGCTCACTTGGTAAAGTGTCCACCTCTTCAACTTAGGTCATGATCTCACAGTTCATGGGATCAAGTCCCACAAAGGCCCCATGCTGATGGTGTGAG
>NW_021910990.1:0-520 GCF_006229205.1 Suricata suricatta | reverse complement strand
TTGTTCCATTTTGTCTACAGCCCTCACTCAGCACCCCCAGGAAGTGTAAGCAAAGGCAATTTTATGGGGCCAGGATCAAATCCTACTCTTCAATTTGTCACACATCTTACCTGGCCTGCTTCACTTATTTACACACCTGTCTGTTCTCTGTGGATATTTAAGTGTGCAACCCCAGTGTAAACAGAGAGCAGGGCTAGAGGTGCAAATTAGGAAGTTAGGCCCTCTTCTTCCTTCCCTCCCTGACCCGCACTTTGAGCAAAACCGACGGAGTGATGCCTATGACCAGCTGTGGAAAACTCAGTGTCAACTACCCAGTAGTTTGGTCTGGGCACAAGAATTGGGGGTAGGAGTTGTGTTTTTCAGGCTGTAGAGAAAAGAGTACTGTGCTCTTCTCCCCTAACATGTCCTGAACACTTACTCTGTGAGTCACTTATGTTAAGTACGTATCATTTGTTATTTTGTTTAAGCATTACAACAACCCTCTGAGGTAGCTTCTCTTACAGGCTCCATTTTCAGCAAT
>NW_021910989.1:0-1284 GCF_006229205.1 Suricata suricatta | reverse complement strand
TCTTAATGCTAAGAGAATATAAATCAGATATAAAAAGACTGAAATTTTTGAAAAAAATTAAAATTCTGTACAAGAATACCATAATGTGAAATCTAAGTCAAGATAGGAAGGGCACTTGGGTGGCTCCGTTGATTAAGCATCTGGCTTCGGCTCAGGTCATGATCTCACGGTTTGTGAGTTCTAGCCCCACATTGGGCTCTTTGATGACAGCTCAGAGACTGGAGCTTGCTTTGGATTCTGTGTTTCCCTCTCTTTTCTGCCCTTCCCCTGTTCATACTCTGTCTCTCTCTTTCTCTCTCTCTCTCTCAAAAAAAATAAACATTTAAAAAATAAAAAGACTACGAAAATATGTAACACATATAATCATCAAAACATATGTATGGAGAATATACAAACAATTCCTAAAACTTATTAAGAAAAACTCATTGGAAGAATGGGCAAAGAAGAGAAAATGTGCTTTCCTAACTTTTCTCATAAAAAGAAAATACCAAGGAAGAAACTTTACCAGTGATTCTTATCGAATTGATAAAATGAAATATTTATACCAATTATTGGTAAGGAGATAGTGTAAGGAGAACTCTTTACCCATTGCTAATCAGGATAAGCATTATTACAGTTACTTTGGAGAACAATTTAGCAATATTTAATACATTTTAAAAATGAGTGTCCTTCAAAATCTTACAATGAAATATCATACATGTGTGACTGAGAACTGTACTAACAAGGATGACTCTCAGAAACCTTAAATAAAGACCAAGTCCCATTTTGTTGAGGAATACATAGTTATGTAGTAAAAATATAAGATGCATAAGAATAAAACAAGCTAATGGGGAGATGATATAAAGTTACCTTGTGAAATCCCCTCTATGTCAACATCATATTTCTCTATCTTCAGTCTCACTTTTCTCTAAATAATTCCAAACACCTTAGCCAGACTAACATTCCTCAAACTGCCCTTTTTTTCCCTTAAAAAATCTTCCACAGTTTCCTCTTGAATCAAAATAATGTCCAATGACTGTAATCTCACTGTGGGCAGAGACTGTCAGTATCTGTGTTCCTACCCCCCAGAAGAGTTCCTTATGTACAATCATATCATGATTAAATAGACCTAAAATGATTGGGTTCTGCTCAAATTAATTCAATTAATGAGTTCTTATAACAATAAATCTAACTTTGAATTTTTTGCAAATAATGTCACATGTTTTAGAGGAAAATTAAAGTTATATCTTAAATTTATCAAGATTAGATACAGGACATGAAGCATTAAGGCTAAAAGTGTGATTT
>NW_021910988.1:0-2603 GCF_006229205.1 Suricata suricatta | reverse complement strand
AAACCATATCTGCTTCATCCATTCATCAGTTGATGGAGATCTGGGCTCTTTCCATAATTTGGCTATCGTTGACAGTGCCGCTATGAACATTGGGGTGCATGTGCCCCTGTGCACCAGCACTCCTATGTCCTTTGAATAAACTCCTAGTAGTGCTATTGCTGGGTCGTAGGGTAATTAGTCTTTAATTTTTTGAGGAAACTTCACAGTTTTCCAGAGCGGCTGCTCCAGTTTGCTTTCCCACCAACAGTGCAAGAGGGTCCCATTTCTTCACATCCTCACCAGCATCTGTTGTTTCCTGAGTTGTTAATTTTAGCCACACAGTCCAGTGTGAGGTGGTATCTCACTGTGATTTTGATTTGTATTTCTCTGATGGTGAGCATCTTTTCATGGGGATGTTAGGTATTTCGATGACTAGTTTTGGCCAATTGACTTTTCACAAGACTGCCAGACCCATTCAATGGGAAAATGATGGTTTCCTCAATAAGTAGTGCTGAGGCAATTGGATACACATATGCAAAAAATGAATTTGGACCCCTACCTCATACAACATACAAATAAGTAAAAATGGATCAAGTATTTAATATAAGCACTAAAACAATAGAATCTATGTTTGTATAAAATTTTAGTCCTATGTTTCCTTAGGGGAAAACACAGACGTAGATCTTCATGATCTTGGATTTGTCAGTATTATCTTGCTAAAACATCAAAAGCATAAATATATAAATACATAAATAAATAAATTCATAAATAAATAAATTATACTTTATTAAAATGAAAAGCTTTTGTATATCGGAGGACACTTTTAAGAGAATGAAAAGACAACATATGGAATGTGAGAAAATATTTGCAAATCATATATCTGATACGGGACTAGTACCCAGAATATATAAAGAAGTCTTACAACTCAACAACAGTTAGCAACTCAAGTAAAATGGGCAAAAGACTGAATAGACGTTTCTTCAAAGAAAATATATAAATGGCCAATAAGCACATGAAGAAATGTTCAATGTCATTTGTCATTAGAGGAATGCAAATCGAAATCACAATGAGACACCACTCACATCCACCAGCATTACTAGAATTTTTAAAATGGAAAATAATAAATGATAGCAAAGATGTGGACAAACTGAATTCCTTGTACTGTACTGGTGGGAATGTAAAATGATGCTATTGCTTTGGAAAAGGTCTGGCAAACTTTCTTCAACAGGTTAAACATGGTTGCCACAAGACCCATCAATATACAAGTGAAATGAAAGCATGCGTCCACATTAAAAGTGCATATAGCCGTACTATTCACAAAAGTCAAAAAGTGGAAACAATCCAAATGTTCAGCAACTGATAAATAGGTAAGGGAAACGTGTTATACTGATAAATAGGTAACGGAAATGTGTTATATTCACCCAGTGGGATATTATGCAGGCAAAAAAAGGAATGAAGTACTGATATACGTTACAAAATAGATGAACTTCAAAAACTTTGTGCTAAGTAAAAGAAGTCAGATATAAAAGATTACATCTTATAATCTTGATTCTGTTTGTATCACATACAAAGTACAGAAAAATCTGTGGAGTTGGAAAGTGACTAATGGTTGCCAGGGGCTAGCAGAAAGGGTTAACGGGAGTAACTACTTAGTGTGCATGGAATTTCCTTTGGGGATGATGAAACGGTCCTGAAGCTGGATAGTGCACAACACTAGATGGTTGTACAACATTGCACTGAGTTGTATGCTTTAAAATGTTAAAATAATAATATTTATGTTAATATGTATTTTACCACAATAAAAAATATATTTGGATCAAAGAAGATCACCCTTTAACTATAAGAAGTGAGATGGAGTTTATTTGGGACCCATAAATTGATCATGAAGGTGATTGCAAAAAGAAGTTTCAAAGAGTTTTGGTGCAATGGTGGTATGTCGGAAATCTATATGCAGACCTCTGCAGTCACTTCCTCTATGGACGCCATTCACTTGAGTGCATACACTTTGTGTTTGTAAAAAATTAATTTATTACTTCATATGCATACTCTGGAGTTCATCTTTTAACTCCCTTAAAGTAGCCCAATGAAGGAATGCACTTAAACACCTTAAAATTTTTTAAATTACTTTAAGACCTCTGAAAGCAGCCTAGTGCCGGCTACAACCTGCTATTATCAAGCACAGAAGCGGAGAAGGGATTTTTGGCAGAGTTGGAGACTCTGTTTTTGCAAATTTGGAATCAAAGTCAATGCTAATTGCCTATGACTATCCATGCACTGGCTCATAAACCTCTTTGGAATGGAAACTGTGTTAAACATCTTTGCTTCTCTGCAAATAGATGGTATAGTATATAGCACATAGTATGTGTTCAATAAATATTTCTTTATCATTTTTAAATGAATTAAGTAACATAATCTATGCAAAGGGAAACCATTGCCTTTAACAATCTGGAGAAACTCTAGAACATACTGTAGATTATGGAATGAATCCTTTCTGGAGAAAATGGCGCTATTAATTCACATAATGAGCTAAAATGTTGACTTTTTAAAGAAGTATTACTTTGTAACTGGCAAAATAAATGATAAAAATAAGCAAAACTTGTAAGACATTACTTCCAGGATATTAA
>NW_021910987.1:0-520 GCF_006229205.1 Suricata suricatta | reverse complement strand
TTTCCATATTGGTCTTTCCCATTTGACTGATTCGGATGCAAAATGAACAGTCAACAGTTTGGCAGGTTTTCCTTTTTTAATTGATTTTTTATTTCAACTACTAGATAATTAAGTCTTTCTACTGTTACGCATATAACCAAGAGAAATAAAAAAATGTATACCCATACACAGACTTGTAAATGAATATTCATAGAAAATGCATGCATAAGAGTTCCTCTGATAGATAATCAACTAAGATGTCCAAATGATGAATAAATAAACATATGGTGTGTCCATACCATGGAATACTACCCAGCAATAAGACAAAAAGGGGAACAGACTACTGGTAACACTGTAACAAGGATACATCTTTAAAAAATAATGATAAATGAAAGAAAACAGGCACAAAAGGCTATGTGTTATATGATTTCATTCATATAAGATTTTTCTATAGGCATCAGTACACTGAAAGAAATCTGGTCAGTCACTGTGGAGTCTGAGGACCAGAGGAGGAATTGACTGCGTAAAAGCCTGGCAGCAA
>NW_021910986.1:0-520 GCF_006229205.1 Suricata suricatta | reverse complement strand
GATCCAGCTGCCTCCCCTCTCCCATCCTCATCTGTCTGTGCTCACCCTCTGGGGGTCTCAGCTCCAGCGACCCCTTCACCACACGTGACCCAGACGGTCCTCCAGCTTTAGACATAACTCCCTGGGGGTTACCAGGAGCTGCCCTGAGGGCCTGGTGTGGCTCTGACTGCTCCATGGACCTGCTGGACCTGGGCCTGGGATCTTCCTGGCCGGCTGGGGCCCTCACCACAGACGGGGCAAGGATTAGCCCAATGGCCAAGCAGGCATGAGGCAGTCGATGATCACAGATGCCCTGCTGGTCGATACGTCCCCAGGGCTGACGTCCCTGCCTGGAGGAAAGGGCTCCTGGGTCAGCACCTGCAGCTCGGCCCCTACTCACCCCTCCTACTCTGCTTGGGCTCAAGCCTTCTCGTTTCTCTGTGACTCAGTCTTCCCATCAGCCAAATGGGAAGACAGGCATCATCCCCTGCATTATCTCAGAGTGGATGGAAATGTGAGATCCTAGCAGGGGCATCCACGG
>NW_021910985.1:0-520 GCF_006229205.1 Suricata suricatta | reverse complement strand
GAAGGGAACAGAATTTGGAGAATAGAGTAGGAGGAAAGGGAAGCTTTTGCTTTTGAATTGATATACATATCTACTGTTTACATTTTTTATGAGTATAGACTCATACTCTGCAGTTGGAGATGAAGCTATAGTGTTGAAATAAGTATTTTTAAATGTTTAATTATTTTTGGTATATTCTTTAAAGTAACATCAGTGATAAGTTACCAGATTTGCAAAAAAATTACTTTTCAGGAAGGCTCTCTTGAATGAAAGAGAAAGAAGTGACACAACAGCTAGTGTTGGGTAAGTCCATTATGGAGGCATCATGAAGCACCCATATGTCCTGTGTATTATGGAGCAGAGAGCTGAGAGCCACCGCATTGTACCCCACTACCAAGAACTCGAATTTCTCTATGACTAAGTCTTTGGTTTTTGTTTTTATCTTTTTTATTTTACCTATAAAAATTCATAAAGCATTTGTCATTGTCAGAATCTCTTAGAATTGTCTTCAGAGTATTAAACATATTAAGAACCACAGAAA
>NW_021910984.1:0-520 GCF_006229205.1 Suricata suricatta | reverse complement strand
TTTCTTTTCTCTTACAGCGTGGGGAAGGGCAGCCGCTGCCATGCTCTTCTGTGGCTTTATCATCCTGGTGATCTGTTTCATCCTTTCGTTCTTTGCCCTCTGTGGACCCCAGATGCTTGTCTTTCTGAGAGTGATTGGAGGCCTCCTGGCCCTGGCTGGTAAGACTGTGTCAGCAATTCTTCATTCATGCCTTCAGTGGGCGTCACTATAGTACTGTCTAACCCGTAACCCTTGACAGTTACACTTCCTGATCTGTTCCCAGAACACATGTCACCAAGGGCAGAAGTAATGGTCATGTGTCTTAAAATCTAGCTCCCTTTCCTCCTGTGGCTCAGATGGTATTACATGTCCTTCATCCAAGTGAGGAAGGCTGTCACTCTGCCTGCTGCTGTCACTGATGGATGACCCCATGTCCAGTGACACCCCTACGTTGAGGGACTGTGGCTGAGTCAGCCCTGGAAGTGTAGTGTTTCCACAGTGGTCCCTGTGCTGGCCTGCTTGGTCCGCTTGCTGGGGGGGG
>NW_021910983.1:0-520 GCF_006229205.1 Suricata suricatta | reverse complement strand
GAAACAAAGGTATATCTTTCAGTTCAACTATCTTTAGTCATGTCAACACGGCAGGTTTTCCTTAGCTGTAGAAAGTTATTTTATAGTAACGATAATATATTCAAGGAAACACAATCAAGGCCTCAATAGGTTGGTTAATAAAGAGTACTTTTAGTATACAAATAAATTTAGAAAATCAATTGACCCACCTATTTAATAAGTTCCTATCATCACTGCAAGTTAAGGCTTCCAATAATATTTTCTTCTCAGAAACTGCCGTGGTGGAGTGGAATTTCATCCAGATGAATTCCCAGACATCCTCATCCAGTAGTGAGACTCCTGTACAGTAGACGATGTCTCTAACATTTAGAGGTATTCTAAAGAAGCAACCCACGGTGGTTATCTGTTAATTGAAAGCTTTATAGCATTGAAACTAAAGACAGATGTTGCTTTACGACAGTCAGTTTTTAAAAAGATGATTTTGTTAATTAGCTTTTAACCTGAAAGAGAAGAATACTATATATAACGGTATTCAAAAATA
>NW_021910982.1:0-520 GCF_006229205.1 Suricata suricatta | reverse complement strand
AACATAAATATAAATATCTTTAAGAGGTAACTTGAACCTGTAATTATAAAACATCCACATTATAATGTGGTGGTATCAGGTTTTGCGCCTTTAAACGCTCTGTAAATTCTAGTGGGATGAACACTTAATAGACAAAGACGATTCATCAGCCCTCATCTCCCCTGCTCAGCGCCGGGTACTAATGCCCTTCACCTACAGGCTCAGTTTTGTCTAGTTCATCAAGAAGACATGAACAAAGAAAGAAGTATATTAAATACTTCTGCCTTCCCCTAACATCTGGAATGAGTCTGAGTATGGGAGAATTGGGCTCTCTTTTCACTGCTGGGTCTTCCACTTTAGATCTCAAGCATCAGTCCAATTTTCTGCAGGAACAAGGGCTCTTTCTGGAATTCCAGCTTATTTTCCAGAACTTGTCTAATACACTGGCCTTGAGAATACCCTATCTCCAAAATTTGGAACTGCCCAGTGTTATCCCAGAGGCTGACTACATACTGAAGAGTCATCTAAATTTCAGTCTGTG
>NW_021910981.1:0-520 GCF_006229205.1 Suricata suricatta | reverse complement strand
TAAGCTGAATAGCCCAAGAAGAAATACAAAATTGAACATTATCCTTTAAATTATTTTGTCAATAGATTTTCTTAAATATCCATGAATGTAAAAATAATTTAAGTAAATATTTTCTAAATGACTTAAATTATAATTAATTAATGAAAATGCTGTACAAGCACATAAGAATCAGAAACACATGTTTATATGTGCATGTGTACACATACACACATATATATGTGATCATTTACATTAATTGAGGGGGGCAAACAGGGATAAATTATTTATAAAACCTATTTTAGTGCTAATAATCTAAAATTCCATGAAATTGCGAAATAAAAGTGATTAAAGTTAATTAGGAAGAGTTTCCTGGTGAGTTTTGGGTTATATATAAAGGAAAGGAGAGAGGTAGTAAGTCCAGACAGCTGGAAAGGAAAAGAGCTACCTATAGGGACACATCAAAATAAACATTTATATTTTATGCCCAGCCTCCGTCTCCTAAAGTCATATTATACAAAAGCATAATTGTACCTCTTAATAA
>NW_021910980.1:0-520 GCF_006229205.1 Suricata suricatta | reverse complement strand
TTTCTTTTCTCTTACAGCGTGGGGAAGGGCAGCCGCTGCCATGCTCTTCTGTGGCTTTATCATCCTGGTGATCTGTTTCATCCTTTCGTTCTTTGCCCTCTGTGGACCCCAGATGCTTGTCTTTCTGAGAGTGATTGGAGGCCTCCTGGCCCTGGCTGGTAAGACTGTGTCAGCAATTCTTCATTCGTGCCTTCAGTGGGCGTCACTATAGTACTGTCTAACCCGTAAACCTTGACAGTTACACTTCCTGATCTGTTCCCAGAACACATGTCACCAAGGGCAGAAGTAATGGTCATGTGTCTTAAAATCTAGCTCCCTTTCCTCCTGTGGCTCAGATGGTATTACATGTCCTCCATCCAAGTGAGGAAGGCTGTCACTCTGCCTGCTGCTGTCACTGATGGATGACCCCATGTCCAGTGACACCCCTACGTTGAGGGACTGTGGCTGAGTCAGCCCTGGAAGTGTAGTGTTTCCACAGTGGTCCCTGTGCTGGCCTGCTTGGTCCGCTTGCTGGGGGGGG
>NW_021910979.1:0-520 GCF_006229205.1 Suricata suricatta | reverse complement strand
TGGCGGTACCCCGCTTCCTGGGAAGACCTGCTGGCAGACGCCTTCATGATAGATCTGTCACCAAGAGAAGAGACTGGGGGGAGAGAGCAGGCGGGTCCAGGGGTCAGGGAGGAGGTGAAGTTGCAGCGCAGTGTGGACCTCGAGGAGCTGGCCCAGTGAGGACGACAGGGGACAGGCTGAGCAGATGGGCAGCAGGGTCCGGGGTGGGGGTGGGGGTGGGGAGGCGAGGCCGCCCAGCGGCCAAGCACAGCCGTGACTTGGAACTAGGCTTTTGCGAGCCGTCCCTGGCATTTCTGTGTCGCGGGCTGGTGCCTGAGCGTGCTCAGATAGGGTCCAGTGGGCAGAGGTCGGCCTGGGCTGCAGGCTGGCCCTGACAGCCCCACCCCTGCCCCTTAGAGCTCGAGTCCCGGACACAGCACCTGTTCCCAGCCAATGTCTCCACCCCGTCGGGCAAGCTGGCGCGCCGGACCCTGGCTGAGGCGGAACGTCTGCTCAGGGAGATGCGGGCCCGAAACCTGGG
>NW_021910978.1:0-520 GCF_006229205.1 Suricata suricatta | reverse complement strand
TTTTTATATGCTGTTGAACTTAATTTGCTAGTATCTTGTTGAATATTTTTGTGTCTGTATTCATCAAGGATATTGGCCTGCACTTCCCTTTTTTTCCTATGTCTCTGTCTGGTTTGGGAATAAAGGGATGCTTGCCTCGTAGAATGAGTCCAGACGTTTTTGTTCTATTTCTATGTTTTCAAATAGCTTCAGAAGAATGGGTATTATACGAATATTGGGTATTATCTGATATGAATGTCTGGTAGAATTCCCCATGGAAGCCACCTGGCCCAGGGCTCTTATTCTTTGGGAGATTTTTGATAAATGATTCCATTTCATCACTGGTTATGAGTCAGTTCAGATTTTCTCTCCGTTCCTGTTTGATTTTGTTAATGCGTGTGTGTTTCAGAATTTGTCCACTTCTTCTAGGATGTCCAGTTTGTTGGCATATAATTTTTCATAGCATTCTGTGATAATTGCTTGTATTTCCTAGGGACTGGTTGTAATAGATCCATTTTCATTTGTGATTTTATCTATTTGG
>NW_021910977.1:0-1284 GCF_006229205.1 Suricata suricatta | reverse complement strand
TGATGTTAAGAAAGTTCATAGTTTAGGAATATCTAAAATATTTCAAAAACCGTAAAGCTGCAACACATGATTTTTACACCTAATTACTAGAAAACTAAGGAAAGCGCTTATTAGCTCTGAATAAAGTAACAAGAGAACAGGAGTGCACTTTCACTAATCTACAAAAAAAAGGTCTAATGCGTTATCAGAAAGATTTTATAATACAAGGAGGCATATTGCTCATTAAGAAGGGCTTCTATAAGAAAAGCACTAAGTTAGCAACTATGGGAATGACCAGTTCAAAGATGGATTAAATGCCCGATCTCAGGAGGGACGGCAGGTCTAAGGAAAAAAGCTTAAAACACTCAGTGATGATACCGACCTTTCATCATTTACTGCATCTGACAGATTAATCTTTTAGGATTTTACCCGTGACACTTTCGGTTTAATAATGACGTGCACAGTGTAGTGTAAGTTAACCTCCGTGTTTCGTCAGAATACTGTCTTCGTCCTCTGATCGTGTCCCATGGTGCACACACCCGCCCCGTGAGCCCACAGCCACAGCGCACTCTTCCTCACAGGGACGGGAGTCAGAGGGCGGTTCCAACTCTCAGCCAAAGCAAATACACTAACTTAAAAAAAAAATCACTACAAAATCAAAAAGACTGATCCAGAGAGCTAAGTCATTACACTCATTCGGTGAGGACACCCAGCACGCGCTGGGGGCGGCCGTGGGCTGCGCTGGGAGGCCGGTTTCAGGGAGGAGGCCAGGGCGCTCCTGTCTGAGACCAGCTAGTGGGTGTCTGGTTCCCAACTGGAGACGCTGCGATCTCTCCTCAAAGACAAAGGTCGTAAACGGTTTAGTGCTTAGTGTTCTCAGCACAACAATGCAACTTAGTTCACAAGATATTTTGGCAACTCTTAATCTGAGCAAGAACAGGGGCTTTTGAAAAATAAGGCTTTAAGAAAGCTTGCCATTTTAGGGCTAAATTCTAATATAATGTGAAAGTTTGAAGTCTTAAACTTTAAACAAATAAAACCTAAAAATTACTGATTGGTTCAAAATGGTTTTATGGAAAAACTAATCTGTAACAAAAACTTGGCATTGAGTGCGAAGGCTCCACCACTTTTGAGCAAAGCGTACAAAGGTTCCGAGGGGGACAGGGCAGGAGCGGGGCCCGGACATTTACAACAGCAGGCATTTTCTCTTCCTCTTCTTGACGGGAGGGGGGCAGAGAACCGCTCGAATGGCTTCATCAAACACTGTCTTGAGGCCCCGCTGCGTGAGCGCCGAGCACTCCAGGT
>NW_021910976.1:0-520 GCF_006229205.1 Suricata suricatta | reverse complement strand
TTCTCCAGCCGCAGGACGTTGGGGGTGATCATGGAGAACCTGCAGGAGCGGGTGAGCACAGGCTGAAGCTTCCCCTCTAGGGACCCAGGGTTCCACCCTCCCCCACACACCATGGAGCTCCCAAATCCTGTGACGTCAGGACCCGAGGCCTCCAAATCACCGCAGCCACAGAATCACTGAACACAGCATACACACACAAACCTCCAGGCCCCAGATCTAGAAAGATCTGCCTCTCATCGCTACCCGGAATGCCACAAACACCCAACCCACGAAATCCTGAGCTCACAGGCAGCCTGAATTTACTCAGATCCCAACCCCTGAGCTCTGCCTCCATGGACACCCACGTGCACCCTGGATTCTACTTGGACCTGAACCCAAAATTGCCGCTCCCACTGCACGAGTGGCCTGGTTTGGGGAAGGGGCATGACCACTCACATGGGGTCCCCCAGGGCCAGGGGCAGGCTGGCGAGCAGCAGCAGCAGGCTGGGGCCTGAGGCAGGCCCCATGGTGCAGGGAGGGA
>NW_021910975.1:0-520 GCF_006229205.1 Suricata suricatta | reverse complement strand
CAAGAACTTAAATGGTCCTAGAAGCCAAATAAAGAATGGTCATCTATGTCCAATGCTACTGATGGGATAAGTAAGGTGAAAAATGAGGACTGACCATTGGATTCAGCAACTTGAAAGTTACCAGTGACCTCAACAAGAGCATTGGATTTAGTGTTGGGTTCCCTGATAGTAAAAAAAAAAAAAAAAAAAAAAAAAAAAACAAACCTAATAGGTTCCACAACTATCATTATCTTCCAGAAATTAACCTACCAATTATTCAAGACAACTTTTTGGGGAATTTATCATGCAAATTGGGTACTATAATGAATCTTGTAACAACGGTTGAAAGTTTTTTCCTCTGTCCCTTCTGACAGTTCGACTCAGGTACAAGTGGCAGACTTATGTACCCATTCCAGTCTGGTTATGGAGGGTCCCTGGGTTAAAGGTATATGGAGAAACTTCACATAGCAACCCAACACAAGAGCACTGAGGAAGGAGTAACCACCTGCCGCAGGAGCTGAGAAAGAGGTGATGCCATCGA
>NW_021910974.1:0-520 GCF_006229205.1 Suricata suricatta | reverse complement strand
AACCCCTAACACCAGAGTCTGAGGTCTCCCACAGTGCAGTCTGGCCTTGGGACGAAGCAGCAAAGAACTTTATAATCGTGTGATAGGGTTTGCAGCCTGACGTCCAGGGCCAGCTCCAGTGAGCAGTTCAGTGGGACCCTGACCTCATCAATGGGGACACTGCCCCTGGATCAGCTCCTCTAACTGCAAAGCGGGGGGGGGTGGGGGGGGGGAACAACAGGCCCTGTGTCCCAGAGTCCCCAGTGTCCAGGAAAAGAAGGCGGCTCCCCACCCTCATCCCTGACTACCCAACGCAGGGCCATGTTCCCCAGGCAACTCCCTCTCAGGGCCTGTAAACCCAGCCCAGGAGCTGGAGCCCCGCCTGGAGCGGCCTGCAGGGCCCACTAACCTGCGGAACGTGCCCAGCCCCCTCCGTAGGGCCTGGTTGCAGCTCTGCCTCCAGCCCGGAGACAGCAAGGATGATCCACGTCACCGCGGCTGTGTCAGTGGTCACGTGCACAAAAGCATCCTAGCGAGTCCC
>NW_021910973.1:0-520 GCF_006229205.1 Suricata suricatta | reverse complement strand
ATCCGATGTCACTGGGCTCAATACCTCTGAGCAAATAGCAGGTAGGATTCCCGTCAGTTCTGTCAGGCCTTCCTCATGGCGGGGGTGGGGGGGGAGGGCACTCTGGTTCTGCATTCAGTGGGCTTCTTGTAAGTGAAATTTCTCTTGGCTTAAGATTTATTTCGCCTGAGATGTAAGGATTCAAGTGTACATTCTTATCCAGAATGGAATGAATAAATGAATGGATACTTGAACGAGTGAATGAGTGAGTGAGTGAGTGGATAAATGAATGAAAACGAATCAACAGATGCTGTTTGGCACTGAGTTGGCACCTCTTTGGAGAGCAACATAATTGAGGTTCTTTGGTAAAGATGAGCTAGAAACTTATCTCAGACAGAAGCACCCTCCCCTTCACACAGGGCCTCCTCCCCCCACAGACAGTGCCTCCTTCCTCCAAGAAGGGTATGCACTCCCCTCACACAGGTGGGTCCCTTCCCCTCAGGTAGGCCCCCTCTCCTTTCCACTGGCCCTGCTCCCCCTC
>NW_021910972.1:0-520 GCF_006229205.1 Suricata suricatta | reverse complement strand
TTTACAAAGTTCAGGAATACTTTGAAGACACTGAAGGCTCAGTTCAAAACTACCACAATAAGCAAATATCGCACTGAAGTGAGTCAAATGAATATATTTGGTTTCCTAGTTCATATAAAAGTTATGTTTATACTATACTATAGTTTATTAAGGATGTAATAGCATTATGTCTAAATAAACAATTTATATGCCATAATTTAAAAATATTGCTACAAAATGCTAACCATCATCTGAGTTTCCAGAGAGTCATAATCATTTTGCTGGTGGAAGATCCTGCCTTGGTGGTGTTGGCTACTGACTGACTAGGGTGCTGGATGCTGATGACTTGGGTGGCTGTAGCAATTTTTTAAAAATAAGACAATGAAATTTGCCACATTGATCGATCTTCCTTTCATAATCATTTTCTCTGTAGCATGCAATGATGTTTGATGGCATTTTACCTACAGCAGACTTCTCAAAGTTGGAATTAATGTTCTCAAACCCTGCTGCTTTTTTATCCACTAAGTTTGTATAATATTCT
>NW_021910971.1:0-520 GCF_006229205.1 Suricata suricatta | reverse complement strand
GTGTGTGCGCATCATGTGTTAAGCCTTATGAAAGTCAAAGAAAATGAAGAGAAACCTCAGAGGAGATGGAAAACTGGTATTTTTTAAGTCAAAACCATGAAGACAAAGGAAAGAAGAGAAAATCTTAAAGATTTAAAAGAGCACATCTCGATGGCCGGCCACGCAAAGATCTCCCCACGGCCCCACGCCCTCCCGGGACGCACATTGTAAGAGTAAGGGAGAGAGGGGTGTCCGTATGCTTTCTGCATAATTTGTACACGTGAGTCCAAACACAAGGTTAAAAAGGTACAGAGACCCCAAAGCACTTTAAAAAAATAAATGGGGGCAGCTGGGTGGCTCAGTCGGTTGAGCGTCCCACTCCGGCTCAGGTGGTGATCTCGCGGTTCATGAGTTCGAGCCCTGCTCACTGCTGTCAGCACAGACCCTGTTTTCCATCCTCCGTCCCCCTCTCGCGGCCCCTCCCCAGCTTGTGCTTTTCCAAAAATAAGTAAATATTTAAAAAAATAAATAAAAAGTGTAT
>NW_021910970.1:0-520 GCF_006229205.1 Suricata suricatta | reverse complement strand
TGTGTGTGTGTGTATTTGCATGTCTGTGTATGTCTGTGTGTGTGTGTCTATGTGGTGTGTGTCCACACCTGTATGTGTGTGTGTCTACACCTGTGTGTGTGTGTGTGTCTATGTCTGTGTGTGTCTGTATGTGTCTCTCTCTCTCTGTGTCCACACCTGTCTGTGTCTGCATGTCTGCATGTTGGCATCTGTGTGTGCACCTCTGTGTCCAAGTCCAGGAGGCTGAGGAATCTGACTCCGGGACTGCGTGTCCTGCCCTGCAGGTGACCACAACCCCAGGTGACCGTGCCCCCAGGTGACCAAGCCCCGCAGGTGACCCCGACGCTTTCACCCGCAGGAAGGGCTCTGCGCCCCAGCGTCTGCTGAGTGCAGCGCTCCCGGCCTTCCAGGAGCTTCCACACCAAACACCAGCACCCTCCGGAGAAGCTAGAAGGGCCCCACTTCACGCCTGGGGCAGAGGCCGGGACGCGCGGCGGGCCTGCTGGGGGCCGGCCGGGAAGGACACGAGGCCCGCGTGGTC
>NW_021910969.1:0-520 GCF_006229205.1 Suricata suricatta | reverse complement strand
ATGCTCAAGTATTTTGAATAGAAAAGATAATATAATAGTCATAGACCCATCACCCAAAATATGACAGATGTCAGCATTTTGCAAGTTTTACTTCAGATCTTTTCTTTATTGTTTTTGTTCCTTTTGTTTGAAAAATAAAGCGTCACGAAGAAAGCTGAAGCCTGGCCTGATCCCTGTGTCCCTTCCCCCCTCCCCTCTATGGGTATTGTCACCAGGAGGCTGCTCCATGCAATAGTGCCACCGCACCCTGCTTTTTCTTTCCAGGGCCCCCCAGGACCTCCCGGCATCCCAGGCAGCCCTGGACCTGGAGGCCCCCCGGTAAGACGGCTTTGATTTTCCCCTCGAGGGGCATTTAGGTGCAGAGTTCCTGGCCCGTGAGAACCAGGACCCTCTTTATGTGTGGCCATCTGTCTGTCCTCCGCCCAAGAGGAGAGCAAAGGCGTAAATAAGGAGGACCCTTCCTTGGCTACCCCAGCCTTGGGCTTTCAGACCCTGGGCTTAGACTGGAAATACCTCTTGA
>NW_021910968.1:0-520 GCF_006229205.1 Suricata suricatta | reverse complement strand
TGATAAAAGAGGTGCCAAGATGTGGTTAATGTTTAATAACAAAGAACATTTTGAAAATAAAGATACATGTGATAACTAATGGTGTTTCTATAGAGAGTTTCCTCTAAATTTTACTTGATGGATTGATGGATTAAAATGCCAACATCAAATTTATACAAGAATGGGCTATTTAGATTACCACTATACATAGTGCCCATTCTAAGTTGCCATGTTAGGCAACTCTATGAAATATTCTAAGCAGATAGTTCATTTCTGCTAAGCTCATTATTATCACCAAGATAAATCTCCCATTTAGAACATTTCTGCTGATTTTACAGATTTGTTATCAATGTCCCCTATTACAAATGAATATCTCAAAATGAATTACAGCCAGTAGTGAGTTTGAACTGGTCCATACTTGCTCGTATGTGTGGATTTCTAATTTGTTTAGGAACTTTGTAAGCTGATTTTTGAAGATAGTCATTGCCAAGAAATAGACCATAAAGTAACAATTAATTAATTATATTAAGGAAGAACAAAA
>NW_021910967.1:0-520 GCF_006229205.1 Suricata suricatta | reverse complement strand
GGGGGGGGGGGGGGGGGAGAAGGAGGCTTTGTGGACCAGGCTTCCTCTCTGAAACCTGAGATCTCACAATCAAAACAATGAGGCTAATCCGAGAATGCTTTGTTTTCATGAACACTTAGGAATGCTGGGTTCTGCAAGAGTGCAAAGTAATCATCAAATTAAGAAAGGATACCAGTGGCCCTGTCCTTATGGCTTACCACACACTTCCAACACTTCCCCTCATGTGTCTACCACGAAGGGAGCTCGTGGTCTCATTTTACTGGGGAGGAGGGGTTGGGGAGAGAGTTTGGGAGAGGCCAGGTGACTTGCACCAGGTCTCAGCCATTAAAATCGGACAAGGGATCGAACCCAGGCTCTCCCACTGCTCCCCAACCAAGATGCCTCTTTTCAGCTTCAGAACAAAGCAAACACAAACCAAAAACACAAGGCTCCTCTTTTCTATCTCTGAATTCTGACGACAGTTGCATTTTGCCCCACAATATTGAGCAATCTCAAATGGCTTTTTTTGCCCCCCCCCCCC
>NW_021910966.1:0-1285 GCF_006229205.1 Suricata suricatta | reverse complement strand
GAGGTGAGGCGGGGCCAGGGGAGGTGAGGAGGGCCCAGGGGAGGTGAGGCGGGGCCAGGGGAGGTGAGGCGGGGCCAGGAGAGGTAAGGCGGGGCCAGGAGAGGCCAGGCAGGGCCAGGAGAGGCCAGGCGGCCAGGGGAGGCGAGGCGGGGCCAGGGGAGGTGAGGCGGGGCCAGGAGAGACCGGGCGGGGCCAGGAGAGGCGAGGCGGGGCCAGGAGAGGTGAGGCGGGGCCAGGAGAGGTTGGGCGGGGCCAGGAGAGACCAGGCGGGGCTAGGTGTGCCAGCTTGGGCCCCAGCTACATCTTTCTGGTCAGGCCCATTCATTTCCTTTGAGCAAAACCTGTTCCTCGGTCTCCCCAGGTGTCACCTGTCCCAGGGCCCTCTGTGGCCGGCTGAGCCGATGTGTCCCCACCCTGTCACTGAGACAGGAATCCCAGTCACACCGACCCCTCCCCGGGGCATTTGAATAAAGGCAGCCTCTGAGGAGCGAACACAGTGTAACAGTTTCAACACAAGGGCGCTTGTAGTACCTTCGTTCAGAAACTTTCTCAAGTAGGGTGTGAGCAACATGGCCGGTTACCGGCAAATACACAGAGAGCATCTCCAGGATGTGTGCTGTGCGATGTAAGAAGGTAATCTGGGTTCTGAGCAGACCCGCCCCTTTGCAAGGCTCTCTTGTCCCAGGAGCGCCCCCCCCACCACTATTAGCTGCTGAAAAGAGAAGAGAGGGCCTGCTTCCGAAGCGTGTTCCCCTCCGTTCATCTCCCCCTCCGGCCTCCAAGGGAGCCTGCAGTCCGGCAAGAATGACAAGGGGGGTTCCATACGGCGTCAGGGCATCTCATGCCACGTGGTAGGAGGGCGCTGTCCATTAGCGCAGGCAGACACACGTCTTCACGGTTCAGACATCTGTCTGGCTTTTACTATTTTTATTTTTTTAAGTTTATTTTGAGAGACACAGAGAGCGAGCAGAGGAGGAGTGGAGAGAGAGGGAGAGAACCCCAAGTAGGCTCTGCATGGTCAGCGAAGAGCCCGACATGGGGCTCGATCCCACGAACAGTGAGATCATGACCTGAGCTGAGATCGACAGTCTGATGCTTAACTTACTGAGCGCCCCCAGGTGCCCTAACTATTTGGTTTTTAAATACTGCCACCACTGCCCAAATGCCCCACTGAAACCTGCTTGCACGTGGCATTTAGTTTAGAATATGCTCCTCCAACCTTCAGCTCTGCTTTCTAGAATCCATGCTATCCACGCCTGTCTACGTCTCGGCCACAAGAGAAGAA
>NW_021910965.1:0-520 GCF_006229205.1 Suricata suricatta | reverse complement strand
CATCCCGAATGAACACAGATGGAAAAATCCTCACCAAAACCAACTCAACAATACATTAAAAGAGCCACTAAAAAGAAACAGGTCCAGCGCGGTGGTGGGGGCTCTGTGCTGACAGCTGAGAGGCTGGAGCCTGCTTCAGATTCTACGTCTCCCTTTCTCTCTGCCCCTCCCCTGCTCACACTCGCGCTCTCGCTCGCTCTCTCTCTCAAAAATAAATATTAAAAAAAAAAACAAGGGTGATTCATTAAAGAGATGTATAGAGAGTACAATGTTGCAAATCGTTCATGGGACACAAAATGTAAATGGGGGAGGATAAAACACACAGGATCTCTACAATCAATGCAAAAAAAAAATTAACAGAATTTGACATTTGTTCATGATAAACTCTAAACTAAGTTTATAAGTAAAACATACCGCACCATACTGAAGAAAACATGACAAAGTCACATGTAATATTGCTCTCAATAGAGAAGAACTGAAATAATCAGAAATAGATGAAGGTGTTCTCACTCATTAATAT
>NW_021910964.1:0-520 GCF_006229205.1 Suricata suricatta | reverse complement strand
TGTCAACATGGGGCCCAATGTGGGGCTCGATCGCATAAATCATCAGATCATGATCTGAGCTGAAATAAAGAGTTGGATGCATAATTGACTGAGCCACCCAAGTGCCCCTGTTTTTCAACATTTTTAATAAGAGTTTCAAACAGAATAGTTCAAAGACTTTTATAGTAAATATCCATATGTCCATCGCTTAGATTTGATGATAATATTCTTGCCTTATTCTGTATCTGGCCATCTAGGCGTTACTGTATCGTCATCATTTGTTGTCCTCCTTCTTCTCCTTCCTCTTCTCCTTCTGCTTTCTCTTCCTTCTAAAATTATTATTATTATTATTATTATTATTATTACTATTAATGTTGGTCAAAAAGAGAAAACATACTAGTAATAAACTATAGGATTACAAATGTTCTCAATACTTATAAAGAATTTAGATTGCTTAGATATGAATCCTTGGAGTCACCTTTAAACCTTATCTTTTATCCCACATCTAGTCCATCAGCTTTCTTCTTTAAAAACATTTTTT
>NW_021910963.1:0-520 GCF_006229205.1 Suricata suricatta | reverse complement strand
CCCAATTCCCTTGTTATCCTTTTAAGAAAAACATAATACATCCATAGGAAGGAGCTGTATCTGGTGTTTGATACAAACTTTCACACTTCACCATTAAGGGAACTAGGGGAACCAGAAGGTAGACAATGTTCATCTGATAAACATTGAAAATACATCCCAGATATGAGCAGTTAGGATGACACTAACCCTTGTCTTTGCTTTATCTAACAGTCCACGGGAAAGAAAGTTGTAGAACCCAAAGAGCAAACTATTTCCTAGGCTCTCTTGCCAACTGGCTTCCAGTAACGTTTGGCCAATACGAAGTACTGGTGGGGGATTAGAAGGCAGGAAGAAGGGAGATACCCGGGTATTTTTTCCCACTTTCAGCAGAATCTTTCCAGCAGTGGCTATTTCACTTCCACTGTTCTAGAGGCAGTCCTTCTCCAATTTCCTCCAAGAATTCCCTGCCATGGCTCTAGCCCACTCTGTGCAGTCTACTACAGTAGTAGTCACATCACTTCTCCTTGATCCTTTGAACCCT
>NW_021910962.1:0-520 GCF_006229205.1 Suricata suricatta | reverse complement strand
ATGGGGATGGTAAGGAAAACAACCGGGTGGGGTCTGAGTCCAGACAGGAGGTGGAGCCGAGCTCTGGGTCCAAGCCCTGCTTACTGTACTCTCCCCTCGAAAGCAGAAAAGAGTGTCAAGGCAGAGGCCCTACGACTGAAGCCCCTGTTGAGGAACAGAGAGAGGGAGAGACACAGTTCCTCATATGAACACGGGGACATCTGTGGGTCACCTAGAGCCCCGAGGTGGTGTGCACATTTTATTGGACCCTTCCCCTCACATGAATATGAGTTCATATCTTCATACTCACTGCCTTGTCTGTATTCCTTCCCACCCAGGTATGGTGACCCAGGTACAGTCACATTTCTCCTTCCTTTTGCTTTGTCTACCTAACTTACCTGCCTTCATTTCTCATTAGCCTTCCCGTGCTCTAGGAGCGTGGTGTAGATCTGCCCCCTACCTTCATTCCTTCACACAGACTCACCTATTTAGACACTAATCCCGTAAGTCATTTCTGTCCCCTCACACATATAACCTATTT
>NW_021910961.1:0-520 GCF_006229205.1 Suricata suricatta | reverse complement strand
TAAATTAGTCTGCATATTTTATAATTTTGTAGGATTGAATCCCATGTATTCTTTCGTTTCTTCTCTGCACAATTATTTGAGATTCTTCCATGGTTATAATTGTTAAGATTGTTGTTTTTTGTGCTGTGTAGTATCCCATCATAGGCCTATAAAACAATTTGTCCATTCACCTGCCGATGACCATAAAATTAGCCCCAGTGGGGCTATTACAAACAAAGCTGCTATGAACGTTTGTGTAAAAGGTTTTTATTGACATATGCTTTCATTTCTCTTGGTTCAATATCAGTTGAGTAGAATGGCTGGATCATATGATAGGCGTATATTTGACTTTGTTAAACCAATTTGTTCTAGTAGGTTTTTGCAGATTCCCTTGCATTTTCTGCTCCGACAATTATGCTGTCTGTTAGCAAAGATAAGTTCACTTCTTCCTTTCCAAACTGTATGTCTTTTGTTTCTTCCACATGCCTTATTCCATTCCTAGAAACCTCTAATTCAATATGAAACACAAGAGGTGAGAACC
>NW_021910960.1:0-520 GCF_006229205.1 Suricata suricatta | reverse complement strand
TCTCCCTCTCTCTCCGCCCCTCCCTGCTCATGCTCTGTCTCTCTCTCTTTCAAAAATAAATAAAACATTTAAAAAAAGTAAAAAAGGGGCACCTGGGTGGCTCAGTTGGTTAAGCCTCCGACTTCGGCTCAGGTCAGATCTCATGTTCCTGGGTTCGAGGCCGCATCGGGCTCTGTGCTGACAGAGGTAGCTCAGAGCCCAGAGCCTGCTTCCGGTTCTGTGTCTCCTTCTCTCTTTACCACTCCCCCTCTCATGCTCTGTCTCTCTCTGTACCAAAAATAAATAAAACATTTAAAAAAATAAAATAAAAAATAAAAAAATTTAAAAAAGTAAAAAAGGGAGAGAGAATGAATTAGATATGACTGTTTAAGCAAACCTATAACCAGAATACCCACTCCAGGGGAGGGGAAAGAGAAGAATGAGCTACGCGTGATATATCTGAATAGCAAGAATTGATCTACAGTTAATCACGGCAATACATCAGTGCCGGTTTTGGAGGGAGGGGCTGGGCTGTTTCCAC
>NW_021910959.1:0-520 GCF_006229205.1 Suricata suricatta | reverse complement strand
TTGGTACTTCATCCCTTGGAATTTTTATGTATTCTGGATACTAATCTTTTGTTGTTTACAGGTGTTACAGATTCTTTCTGATTTGTGGTTGGGCTTTTCATTTTCTTTACGATGTCTTTTGATAAGCAGAAGTTCCTCATTTTCATATAGCTAAATTTCTATCAATCTTTTCTCTTACGATTTGTGCTTTTTGTGTCTTGTATGCTTCTCTACTTCACCATCATTAAATGGTCTTTTCCATTTTCTTCTAAAAGTTTTACTATTTTCCCTTTTTCTATTTAGAACTTTAATCTATTTGTAATTCTGTGTGTGTGCTGTTATGTATGGGTAGTTTTGTTTTTTATCTTTTAAAAAATATTTTGTTTATTTTTGAGAGAGAGAGTGTGTGGGCAGGGGAGGGTCAGAGAGAGAGGGAGAGAGAGAATCACAAGAAGGCTCCAAACTGTTAGCGCAGAGCCTGATGCAGGGCTTGAACTCATGAAGCGTGAGATCATGAACTGAACTGAAATCAGGAATTGGA
>NW_021910958.1:0-520 GCF_006229205.1 Suricata suricatta | reverse complement strand
TTAGTGTATTACCCACAGCTATTTTAGTGCTACCATGTATATGTGAACTATATAGTCTACAAATTTAAAATATTTACTCTCTGATCCTTTACAAAAAAAATAAATAAGTAAAAGCAGGAGCTTAGAAAGATGGTGATTAGGAAGACCCTGAGCTCTCCCTTAGATATCATCTACATTTAAGTAAATAAACTGAAGAGCAATCTGAAGATTTGTAGGACACACTCAACAACCAAACACAGAGAAGAAGCTGAATCTGGAAGTTTAGGAAGGTTAGAAGGAAAGAGAGAGCTGCCAGCAGGAAGGAGGGCACTGTGCATGCAGAAGGCCGGAAAAACAGCCCCTCACACCAGGGAGCCCTGACATGGCTCATACCAGAGACACATGCCCATAACAGAGGGACTGAATGCCACGGGTTTGTATAACCAATGGGACTTAGAGACTAAAGTTTTAAAGGTCTGCTGACTTAGGACTAGGTGAGCCAGGTAGGTGAGAGAATGTAGGGTCACTGTCCTTAAATAGG
>NW_021910957.1:0-520 GCF_006229205.1 Suricata suricatta | reverse complement strand
ATCTCTTCCTGGAGGAGCCTGATTTCCTTGCATTTCAGTCTATGTTCAGACTTAACTTTAATTCTCTAATGGTGTCAAGAAAAGTTATGATTTTGTAATTTACCCATTTTGAGGGGAGGTGTGACAAGCTTTCAGCTTTCTCCATCTTAGGTATAAATCTTTCCTGTGAAATTTTTTTCAAATTAGTGTTGGCTAAATAATAGATGTTTCTATGGACCAAAAATTTCATTATCAACAATAATATATGTCATTTAGTAAGTTCATGAGAGATGCAAGAAATCCTAAGTGTTTTTGTATGCATAATATTATTTAATATTCTCTCCAAAAATGTACAATGTAGTTTAATATAATTGTCAGATACAAGTCGTAGAGCTCAGAAATATGGAATAATTTTCTCAGAGTTACATAGCAAACAGATGGAACACAAGATATAAATCTAGGTGAGTCCTACTCTTCTGCTATGAAATTCCATAATTGTCTACATCTCAAACTAATAAATGATATTTAGAAGATATTGATT
>NW_021910956.1:0-520 GCF_006229205.1 Suricata suricatta | reverse complement strand
TATATTAAAGTGTACATTATGATATGTAGAGATATATAGATATAGATACATATAGATACAGATGTATAGATAGATATACACACATTATGAAATGATTACCATGTACAGGATAACTAACACATCCTTCATTTCACACAGTTAATTCTTGTGAGTGTGGTGAGAATTAATATCTATTCAGCCAACCTCAAGTATACAGTTCTGTACTATGAACTCTGGTCACCACGCTGCAAATTAGATCCTCAGAACTTATTCATCTTATAACTGAAGGCTTGTACCCTTTGCCCTACATCTCCCTATTTTGCCCTCTCCATAGTACCTGGCAACCACAACCATCCTTCTACTCTGTTTCTAGAAGGTTGGCTTTTTTGTTTGTTTGTTTTTAAGATTCCACCTACACATGATACCACACCAAATTTGTCTTTCTCTGCCTGGCTTATTTCACTTAGCACAATGCCATCAAACTCTACCTTCATTGTCACTATAGGAGTTCGTGTGTGTGTATGTGTGTGTGAGCGCACGC
>NW_021910955.1:0-1285 GCF_006229205.1 Suricata suricatta | reverse complement strand
TTTGAGTCTCCTTGCTGAAATGAAACATTTTATTTTTGTGCCAGGGTGTTTATTTCTTGTTTCTTTTTCTCAGATAACATGAGAAAATTTCCAATCTCCTCCCAGCAGAGATGAAGGCCTGCATGAAGATGCAAAGTGTTATGAGTCCCAGAACAAGGGATGTTCTGGAACAGGAAAGAAAGATCTGTGCATAAGGAGGCGTCCTGGTTGTTTTCAGCTTTTCTAAGATTGGAAAAGTGTGTACCACAGGGGTGCCTAATGTTTGAAGATGGCTATGTACCCAACTGATGGAATTCAAAGGGGATAATTGTCTTGTTTGCATCTACCCAGTATCACTGGAACACTTTTCCTGTATTTTGGAAATTTCCCTCATTTTAATTTTTTAAATGTTTATTCATTTTTAGGGACAGAGAGAGACAGAGAGTGAGTGGGGGCGGGGCAGAGAGAAAAGAAGACACATCATCCGAAGCAGGCTCTAGGCTCAAATCTGTCAGCACAGAGCCCGACACGGCTCAAACTCACAAACAATGATCATGAGCTGAATCGAAGTTGGATGCTTAACTGACCGAAACACCCAGGTGACCCCAAATTTCCCTGATTTTAAATCCTGCTCCCTGAAGGTAGAAGGCAGGACATGTGTCCCTGGCTGTCACCTTCCTGGTCCATCTCATAGCTGGTGCCAGGTGACCTAGGCTCTTGGGTGACAGGTTTCTTCTGTTTGTCCTACTAAATCCACTCTCCACATTTCTCTAATTGCCCTGCCACCCTTCCCTCCCCTCCCCTACCCAAGATGCTGACCTGTATGGACCATGTTGCCAAGGTTTCTTTGCCTCTGACTTCTGATTAGGTTTAGCCAATGGGAGGCAATAAGGGGAAATTGGAGAGAGGAAGAAAGAGCAATGGAACACTGATTTTCCCAGCTCCATCAATTCCAAGGAAGTGTTCTGACTCTTTCCATTGTTTCAGGAATGCATAGTAGGAACATCAGAGAGTTATGGATGTAACTGATGACCTTGCCAATCTGGTGGGCAATACAGATGAGCAACTTCATACCAGGCGTGTGAATATGGTGGACTGAAAGTCAACGTCTTGTGGGAAGATAATGGTGATCTTGTTGCCCCTGGTGGCTATTGTGGTCATTGCAGTCTAGCCTAGCAACTAGGGGTAATTGAAGGACCACTAGCAGCGAACCTGCCAGTGACAGAGAAAAGTTTAGCACCCTTTTGGTACATGAAACTTGCTTTCAATAAATTCCCTAAAAGCTCTGAAACAAAACAAAACAAAA
>NW_021910954.1:0-520 GCF_006229205.1 Suricata suricatta | reverse complement strand
TGTCACCTCAAGGTCCTTTGGGGAAGGAGTCATAGTCTTCACGGTTGTAGAATGTTCAGCCTCTGTAGGTTCTGCAGTTATGGTAAGCCCCATGTCCACAGGACGAAATGGGATGGTGGGTGATGCTGGATGCTGACGTTGATCCTCACTTGGAGTTGGAACTGTCACTTCCTGCTGGAATGGGTATTCAACTCCAACCTCCTTAGGTGGCTCTGGAGGCTGAGTTGGGGTCTCTTGCATGGTTGGAGAAGGTTCAAGCTCCACCTTGGATCCTGCAGTTACAGTAATTTCCAGGTCCATAGGTGGAACTGTGATTTCAGTCAGGTTTGGACGCTGACTCTGAGTCTGTTCTGGATGTGCAAGTGTCACCTCAACGTCCTTTGGAGGAGGAGCTGTAGTCCTATTCATGGTTGTAGAATGTTCAGCCTCTGGAGTGGATTCTGGAGTGATGGTAAGCATCATGTCCAAAGGTTTAACTGTGACTTTAGTTAAGCTTGGATGTTGAACCTGAACCTGCTCT
>NW_021910953.1:0-520 GCF_006229205.1 Suricata suricatta | reverse complement strand
GTGGGACCCCAGCTGTCCAGGTTGGGCCTCCCGCCCCAGGACACTCCCCACTGCGGAGCATGAAGACAGGAAGGCCAGGGCCACCAGAAGTTGAAAGGAAACATGGCAGGGAGGGCGTACAGACCAACAGAGGGGCCGACGGGCAGACAGAGGGCAGCTCCCGCTCTGGGGCCTGGGATGGGGCATGCTGCAGACCTGGGGCTCCCTCGTGGGGCTGCTGGGCTACGGGGACCCCCGGACCACCTCCCCTGGGGTGAGCGAGGGGCCTTGCTCTCTCCGAAGCTCCCCACGGCGTGCCCGCTGGGAGAAGAGAGCTGGGCACCGGGCTTGCCCCCCAGGAAGGGGACCAGGCCTCCCTGCTGACCTCCAGCCAGAGGGCAGCACGCTCCGCTCCCAGCCCCCACCCAGTGCCTGGGGCCAGGCTGGGCTGTGGGGTGCGGGGTGCGCTGTGAGCAGCGCCGGCCCGGGGTGGGGACCTCTGGTCCCCGGTGCGCGTTTAGGTGGCACCGCTGTCCGCGGC
>NW_021910952.1:0-520 GCF_006229205.1 Suricata suricatta | reverse complement strand
CGCACTCACTCCATTCTCCACTCCCAGCCCGTCCTCCCTGCATGGGCACCTTTGGGGCGTGGCTGTCACCCCAGGCTCCTGGAATACTTACAGATCTAGAGATCAGATCGGTGCCTTGGGCTGTCCAGTCCCTTTGTTGTAGCCCTCCTCTTTCCACGTTGTTCTGGGCCAGCCTAAGCCTCTTTTTGTTTTGTTTTTTTAAAAATTTTTTTAATGTTTTATTTATTTTTGATACAGAGAGAGACAGAGCATGAGAGGGGGAGGGGCCGAGAGAGAAGGAGACACAGAACCGGAAGCAGGCTCCAGGCTCTGAGCTAGCTGGCAGCACAGAGCCTGACACGGGGCTCGAACCCACGAACGTGAGATCTGACCTGAGCCGAAGCCGGAGGCTCAACCACCTGAGCCACCCAGGCGCCCCCGTTAAGGATTTTTAAAAGCTCATACGTTGAGCTCATACGATAAGCATCATGAATCCACTATCCCATTCCTTATACAAGTATATACAATTTTTATTTTTATT
>NW_021910951.1:0-520 GCF_006229205.1 Suricata suricatta | reverse complement strand
TCATGTTCCCCCACTGTCCTCAGAGAATGTTGCTTGAACTTTTGCTAAAGTTCTTATTTCTTGCTTCATGTGACATAATAACTGAATGTGTTATAAAAGACTAAGGAGCAGGGGAACGACCTGGAAATGTGAAAACTCTGAAAGGGAAGTAAAAAAACCAAATTTAACCAAAAACATACAGCTACATAAATGAAGCAATCACATGCACTGAAGGATATAACATGACATGACCCAAATAAATGGAGAAATCAATCATTTCTCTTAATGGGAAGACTTAATACGGAAGACACCAATTTTCCTCAAATCAGTGCATGCTTCTTTGTCTCATTGGTAATCAGTTCTTCTCTTGTTTTCTTCCTCCATATCATACTGTGTTTTAAAAATTACTCAAGTAGGGGCATCTGGGTGGCTCAGATGGTTAAGCATCTGATCTCATGGTCAAGCTCAGGTCATGATCTCATGGTTTGTGAGTTCGAGCCCCACATTGAGCTCTGTGCTGACAGCTAAGAGCCTGGAGCCT
>NW_021910950.1:0-520 GCF_006229205.1 Suricata suricatta | reverse complement strand
ATCTCAATGCCCACTCAGGAAACTAGGAACAAGGAGCAGAAGAAACCCAGAAGCAGCAGAAAGAAGAAAATAAGAGTACAAATGGATGAAATGAAAACCAAAAATAATCCAGATCGCTGAAACAGAAGAGTTGGTTCTTTGGAAAGAACAACATTGTTAATAAACCTCTACCAGGACTAAATAAAGAGAGAAGAGGCACTCGATCTAAAAAGAAAACAGCAGACAGCACTGCAGACCCTTCAGGTACCAGAAGTAGTAAAGGGAATATGATGAGCGACTCTACATTTATAAATTTGACAATTTGGATCAATTTCTGCAAAGATTCAAATGACCACAACTCCCCCACTATGAAATAGATAATTTGAGTAGCTCTGTAACTATAAGACAATTCAGTGTGTAGGTAGAAATTTCAAAAAAAGAAATACACTGGCCCAAGTGATTTCACTAGCAAGTTCTAACATTTAAGGAAGAATGAACACCAGTGTTACACAGTTGCCTCCAGAAAACAGGAGGAGCGACT
>NW_021910949.1:0-520 GCF_006229205.1 Suricata suricatta | reverse complement strand
TCATGTTCCCCCACTGTCCTCAGAGAATGTTGCTTGAACTTTTGCTAAAGTTCTTATTTCTTGCTTCATGTGACATAATAACTGAATGTGTTATAAAAGACTAAGGAGCAGGGGAACGACCTGGAAATGTGAAAACTCTGAAAGGGAAGTAAAAAAACCAAATTTAACCAAAAACATACAGCTACATAAATGAAGCAATTACATGCACTGAAGGATATAACATGACATGACCCAAATAAATGGAGAAATCAATCATTTCTCTTAATGGGAAGACTTAATATGGAAGACACCAATTTTCCTCAAATCAGTGCATGCTTCTTTGTCTCAATGGTAATCAGTTCTTCTCTTGTTTTCTTCCTCCATATCATACTGTGTTTTAAAAATTACTCAAGTAGGGGCATCTGGGTGGCTCAGATGGTTAAGCATCTGATCTCATGGTCAAGCTCAGGTCATGATCTCATGGTTTGTGAGTTCGAGCCCCACATTGAGCTCTGTGCTGACAGCTAAGAGCCTGGAGCCT
>NW_021910948.1:0-520 GCF_006229205.1 Suricata suricatta | reverse complement strand
AAAGAACTCTCAAAACTCAATAATACCTCTAGTAGTAACAACAATGAAAAAGGGAAAAAATGTGAATAACTGCTCTCCACCTAAATATGCAAATATCCAATAAGCACATGAAATTACACTCAATGTTATCAGTCATTAGGCAAATTCATATTAAACTACTTCACACCATTAGAATGGCTATAATAATGAAGACAGATTTTAAAAAGCTATAGGTATAGAAGATATGGAAAAACTGGGATCTCCTGCCTTGTTATTAAAGATGTAAAATGATTAACCCACTGTGGACAATGGATTATTTTTTTTAATTTAAACATAAATATTCCATATGACCTAGCAAATTTTTCTCTAAGTATAAATGCAAGAAAATTGAAAATATATCCATAAAATTATCTACACTTATTTAAAAATATTCATTAAAAATTATTTCTATTATCCAACGTGATGTTGGACTTTATAATGAGTTAGGGTAGTTTTGCTATAAACCACAAACTGTCTTCCAAAATCTCTGTACCATTTTTTT
>NW_021910947.1:0-520 GCF_006229205.1 Suricata suricatta | reverse complement strand
TTTTTTTTTGCTTAATTTCACTTACTAAAACTGTTAGTAAATTTTCATTTTATTTTATTTTATTTTATTTTTTGTGCCCTAAAAACTTCGATTGCTTCACTGTTCCCATGAATGACCAACAACACTATTGACACCATGCATGTGTGTGGGTGTGTGTGGGTGTGGTGCGTATAGCTCCTATGTAAGTTGGTATTGGAATCTCGCATCACTATTTTTGTAAATATTTCATTTTGTCTTGCTACTTAAAACACTGTGTTTGAGATATTATGTATTTTTATGTTGTTATTCACTTCTAGCACAATAGCTGGTTTTATATAATTTTAAGGCTAAGTACGAAGATTAGAAAGGAACCCGTGATACCCTTGCCTCCTCAGTTTTTGAATTCTGGGTATGAGAAAAAGTCCCCTCTCTGCAACTATATGTGAGTTTTTTAAAATTTATTTTTAATAGTTTATTTTCAAATTAGTTTCCATAATACACCCAGTCCTTCTCCCCCACAAGTGCCCCCCACCATAACCAT
>NW_021910946.1:0-520 GCF_006229205.1 Suricata suricatta | reverse complement strand
GTTTTTTATTTCTCTGCTTCACCCTAACCTCATCATTTGGGTTAATATTTCGGGGTCACATTGCTATCTGTGAGAAGCCTCTATTTACAAATGATCAATTCCTAGAAGAGAAATAGACACGTCAACATCTACCGGGTCAGGTTAACGGAACACAGATGGGAAGGGACGGGTTGCAGGGCAGTTGCTTTTTGTGGGCTGGAAGGGGAGCTGGGAGACACGGAGAGCCCAAACCTAGGGTGGAATGTGTGGAACAGACGAGTCAGAAGCAGGACTTGGAGGTGGGGCGAACAGTAGAAGGGATGGCTTTCTTTTGAGCTCTTTGGCCCAAACTTTGCCTTTTCCATGGTGCGTTTTCAAAACAGTGGGTTGCTGTGAGGGTTATGAAGGCCATGATAATAAAGCTACTAAAGAAAGCGGTGCAGAATACACAATTGGAAAAGTAGTAGGCCAACTGAGAGGGATATAGAAAAAGTGTTGAATGAGTGGTCGCCTTCCTCTGTGTTTGCTCTACTAACCAAAG
>NW_021910945.1:0-520 GCF_006229205.1 Suricata suricatta | reverse complement strand
GGGAGAGAGAGTTGGGGAGAGAGAGGGATGCAGAACTTGAGAGACTATTGAATGCTGAGAATGAACTGAGTGTTGAGGGGGAAGGGGGAGGGGGGGAAAAGAGGTGGTGGTGATGGTGGAGGGCACTTAAGGGGAAGAGCACCGGGTCTTGTATGGAAAACAATTTGACAATAAAATATTATGGAGGAAAAAAAAAAAAAGAATTCTTTCTTGGCTGTCAGCTCTAGACCACACTATCACTCCGAAACCCATCATTCAGAGACTCTTTGGTGCCCTTTCTCCAGAAGTACTGTTATCATAGAAAGTTCTCTTCAGCCAAGGCACAACACCATAATCTAGTTTTAGCTCATGTCACTCAAGCCTCCTCCTTCCTCCCTCCAGCTTTTTAGTGACATATATTTCTATATCCATAAGTCTTCCTGCTCAGCCTCACTTTCTATCCCATCTTTCTGGTAATCCATGACCACGTACTTCACCTGTGTCTGTTAGCTGCCTTGGTTTTCCTGTAGAACTGCTCTCC
>NW_021910944.1:0-1285 GCF_006229205.1 Suricata suricatta | reverse complement strand
TCACCTTTACAGTCTCTGACATTTTAGGAAGTTGCTCACGTGTGCACCTCAGACTCTCCTCCCGCTGGGCTCCTCCGCCCTGCTGCAGGGAAGAACTCTTTTTTCAGCGCTCAGCTCTGCGCACTGGTGGCCGAGCTCCACCGCAACCTGTAAGTCAGGAGCTGCCTTGTCACAGCTCCAGCCTGGCTGGGGAGAAGCCCCCAGGAGAACTGAGAAAATGGGGAACTCTCTGCTGAGGGAAAACAGGTGAGTCCAGACTCCCCAGGGGAAGGCAGGGGAGAAGGGGCAGAGCAACTGCAGCCAGAAAGAGAAAAAGAGGTCTTTGGGTGAAGGGAGGGATCTCGGTAAAGGACTGGGAAACATGAAGCACCTCTAAGTGTCAGACACGAAGTTCAGTTCCTTATGGGTTTGGCCTTCTCCCCAGAATCAGCGAGAGCAGCTGGTGGAGAGCAGCTGAAAGGCAGAAGGACTCTATCCAGGGAAGTCAGGGCAGTCAACCATGACTTCCGAAATGGAACAACTTTCTAAAGGCTGGGAGGGGGTGGTCTCCTGAGCTCTGGGCAGGGAGTTCAAAGACACCACGATTCTTTTCATCACTATTTAAGTTCAAATAGATAGCAAGCGTCTGCCCACAGCTCCACCTCAGTCTGGGGCACATTCGGGAAGGTAAGCTGAGGTCATTAAAATCGGGCAGAGAATTTGGCGTAAAATTTTCTAGACCTCAGTTTCCGAATTTTAAGAGCAAATCATAATACAAGACCTAGTTTGGAAGTTTCTATGTGTGTGATGCTAGCATAGTGCCTTACACGCAGTAAAGTTCAATAATTAGATGTTATTATTTTTGGACCAACTTCTTCATTACCATCGATTGTGAAAATTAGCACCACCTCAAACAGGAGAATTCCAGAGATGGGCTGGGGAGAACGAGCTCATTGGGACAGGGACGGGGAGGGTATTTACAGATTTTATGTTCAGCACCCCAGGTCGTGCCACTGGGAGCCGGGACACAGGACTCAAAAGGCCACCTCCCAAAAAGAGGCTTGGTGAGCCTGTGAGAGGGCTCCGTCTGTCCGTCCCCCCCCCCCGCCCCCCCCCCCGCGCCTGTGTCATCAGGCCCCCTCCCTGGTTCCTCACTGACCTTGAACCAGTCCGCAGCTCTAGCATTCTGTCAAATTATCAATCCCTATTCTCATGTCTACGTGTGAGCTCCTCAAAGGTAGAGACGGTCTCTTATTCACTGTTGGATTCCTGTTGCCCAGCATTATTTCTGACATAGACTAGACCC
>NW_021910943.1:0-520 GCF_006229205.1 Suricata suricatta | reverse complement strand
GCCACCTCTGGACACAACTTGGCTCCCTGGGCCCCCCTTTCCCCATGGGTGAAATGTCAAGGTCGAATGGGAAGACTCCTCCGGACCAATCCAATCCTGACATTCAGGTGAGCTCACCAGCTGCTGACCTTGCCCTGCTCTCACTTTAGCTAGACTTCAACATCATTCACCAAACCTGGAAAGATTTTCTTCCTTATTCTCCCTTTCGGCTCCACACTTTAGGGCTTATAAACCTGCTTGGAAGGCGTCAGGGCAGGGAGAGTGTCTTTGTCTGATGACAAAATGAGGTCCCAAGAATTAAAGGAGGGGGAATAGTCCCAGCCCCCACATTTGAGGACCTTCTATGTATATACCAGCATTCAGAAGGCCACCTCAGTCATTCCCATACCAGCCCTCTACAATGGCAGCCACAATCACACCCATGTGGCAGATGAGAAAACTGAGGCTCAGAGAAGTCAAGTCAGGGATTTAAGGACCTAAGGATGGTTCTCCATCCATCCAGTAATCCATCTTTTTTTTT
>NW_021910942.1:0-520 GCF_006229205.1 Suricata suricatta | reverse complement strand
GGTCCTAAAGGAAAAGACAAAGATTTCTCTAAAGGAGATTTTTTCTCCCTGGAGGACTGAGTGTTTTGATCGATTTGTTTTACTAATCTCTCTGGCAACCATCTGGCTGCATCTGTTTTTTGTTGGTTAATGCAAACTGATCCTCGTCCCCAGATTAAAACTGGGTCTGGACCATGCCATTCGTTATCCAAAGGGTCCTTCCAAAGCACCGTAGCAAAAGTTTTTTGTGTCTCATTTTGCCAGAGACGTTCAGCAGCTGAGCGTCCTTCTTTATCCAAAGTTAAGAAATTTAAAATAAACAATGCATGGTGCAAAAGATTCCTGGGAGATCCCTTGACGGGGTACCAGTCCCCCACTTTAATTTTATCAAGGGTATTTTTTAAAGATAGATGTGCCCATTCTACTATACCTTGTCCTTGTGGATTATAAGGAATTCCAGTGATGTGTTTAATGTGTAACTGTTGACAAAATTTAGAGAACACGGTTCCCGTATATCCTGGTCCATTGTCAGTTTTTACTT
>NW_021910941.1:0-520 GCF_006229205.1 Suricata suricatta | reverse complement strand
GGAGGAGCCCAGGGGGAGGAGAGTCTGAGGTGCACATGTGAACAACTTCCTAAAATGTCAGAGACTGTAAAGGTGAGCAAATTAATGCCACCCCGAGATACGCCTCTTTGGCAGTTGATTATTTTTCCCCCCAAGGTTTGTTTATTTATTGTAAAGAGGGAGATAGAGCAGGAGCAGGGGAGAGGCAGAGAGAGAATCCCAAGCAGGCTTCATGCATTCGGCCTAGAGCATGAGGGTGCCTCCGGACTCAAACCAAGGGATCACCCCATGAGAGGAAACCAAGCCAGATGCTTAAACCACTGAGCCCCTCAAGCCCTCCTAGCATAATAGTTATTTTAAGCTGATTGTGATGTGGGAAACAAAGGCAAAGGAAAATGTAGATAAATTTAAATTTTCTTAGAACCTGCCTCCCGTGGACAAATCCTTAAAGCAGGCAGAGTGTCACATTTCTCCAGGAACTCTGACTGCCTTCATGTGAATGCTTTGCTAGAGGGGAAAACAGCCTTATCTTGACAATAGC
>NW_021910940.1:0-520 GCF_006229205.1 Suricata suricatta | reverse complement strand
GTATGTTTAGGGGAAAAGCATGTGAGATTGACATTGCCATGCTCTAATCTTTCCTTAAGCAATAAATCTGAGCTACAAAAGTTACTGTCTAAAATGCCAGAAATGATCGCTGAGCAAAATAGAATCACAGACTGTTTTCATCTAAGTACTGCTGGTTATAGAGAGAAAAGTCTCATAAAACTAAGCCTTTTAAAATCTTGATCAATATTCCACAATAACAAAAAAAAAGATTTCGTTAAGACTTTACTTTGAAAAATAAAACTAAAACTTATGGAAATAAATATTTTATCTTACACTTAACTCAAATCTAGTTATAATCACAAATGAGTACTAATTTTACAATTAGTGAATCAAGTATCACATGTTTTCCCTGGCGTTATTTTCCAGAAGAATAAAATAGGATAACTAGGTACAATCCTTACTTCACTTTTAAATTCAAGGGCTAATAGTAGTAAATACTAATAATGGAGCAATTTCACAAATGTCCAAAAGTCTCCACCAATTTCTCCAAGGATCCCTC
>NW_021910939.1:0-520 GCF_006229205.1 Suricata suricatta | reverse complement strand
TGCCATAGGCTCCCAGCTCGGGGAGCACTGTGTTCTGTAGTTTCCAATGGGACACAAGTCGAGGTCCCACCAGGGCCCTGCCCACATTCTCATTAGGGCTGTCGTGGGCTGCTGCCAAGCCAGGCATGCTTCCAGATTCTTTATTCTACCTGGTTGATGAAGGTTCGGCCCCTAAAATTAAACCAGCCAAACTGAGAGACCATACAAATTCCCAGATTTAAAACCCAAAAGCTATCCAGAGGAATGAAGATTTCCTGAAGCTTTATCTTAAATTGCTTTCAGGAGAGATTTCACCTTTAACACATGCTCATGTGAGCACATGCACACACACACACACAGACACACACACCATTTTCCAGTGGCTAGCATTTCCATAGGGAAAAAGGAAGTGTCGGCTGTAGTACTGACATTTTTGAATAAGATGGGATATTGGATGGAACAAATAACTTTGACTGTATCTATAAGAACTTCTTTCTTCATTATACATTTTTTGGCTCCTAAGCCTTAGTAATAAATGCTT
>NW_021910938.1:0-520 GCF_006229205.1 Suricata suricatta | reverse complement strand
GAGAATAGTCGGGATCTCAGTGATAAGACAGCACTCATGTCAAAACCCAACAACCACACGACTAAAACAGATAGCTTTTACTAGATGCAAATTATACCTTAATAAACATGACCCAATAAATAAATGAAAGAAAGAAGGAAGGAAGGAAGGAAGGAAGGAAGGAAAGGAGAGGGAGGGAGGGAATGAGGGAGGGAGGGAGGGAGGGAGGGAGGGAGGAAGGAAGGAAGGAAGGAAGGAAGGGAAAGAAACAAAGAAAGAAACAAAGAAAAGGAAGGAATGTGTCCTGCAATCCTGGAATCAAACCGTCCAGACTCTTCCAGTCAGCCCTGCCACTTAGCAGCTGTGTGACCCTGTGCAGGTCACTTGACTTCTCTGGGCCTCAGTTTCTGCTTCTAAAAAGCTGGGGCAGCAACACACCTGCTTCATCAGGCCGTGAGAATTTCAGGGATGAAAATAGGCTCAGGGCATGGATCTGCTCCCTGAAAGGAATTAGATGGCAACAGAATGGGAAGTCAGGTCT
>NW_021910937.1:0-520 GCF_006229205.1 Suricata suricatta | reverse complement strand
CCCCCTTCCCAAACCCCATAAAAACCCTACTCAGCCCTTGCTCTGGGCTCTCAGCACGGATCCACTGCGTTGGTGAAGGCTGTGAGACCGAACTTAGGCCCGGCGAGCCTAAGCCGTAATAAAACTGCCCTTTGCTTTTATATGTGTGCCTCGGTCTCCCTGGCGGTTTCTGGTTTTGGGGTGATATTGAAATCTTGGGCATTACATCAGTTTATATTATTTTATCTTGTATATCCACTATTGTAATTATAGTTATTTTTGCTACTTTAACCTTCCTACTAGCTTTATAAGTGATCAGTCTGCTACCTTTACTGTGTATTTACTTTTCCAGTGAGATTCATTCTTTCATGTGTTTTGTTATTACTAATTAGGGCCCCTTCTCAGCTTCAAGAAGTCCCTTTAACATTCCTTATAAGCCTGGTTTAATGGTCATGAACTCCTTTAGCTTTTGTTTGTCTTTATCTCTCCTTCAATTCTAAATGACAACTTCACCAGTTAGTGTGTTTTGGGTTGGAATTTT
>NW_021910936.1:0-520 GCF_006229205.1 Suricata suricatta | reverse complement strand
TACAATGGAATACCACATGGCAGTGAGAACGAATGAAATCTGGACATTTGTGGCAACGTGGATGGACCTTGAGGGTGTCATGCTATGTGAAATACTTCAGGCGGAGAAGGACAGAGACCATTTGTCTTCACTCATAAGTGTAACAGGTGAAACTTAACAGAGGACCGTGGGGAGGGGACGGGGGGAAGAATTAGTGAGGGGGAGGGAGGCAAATCATGAGAGACTCTTGAATACTAAAACAAACTGAGGGCTGCAGGGGTGGGGGGAAAGTGGAACGGGGGTGATGGTCATGGAGGAGGGCACTTGTGGGGAAGAGCACTGGGTGTTATATTGAAACCAACTTGACAATAAATCAAAATATTTCACTATCAAAATCTCCAATGGAGAACACACACCATGAAGTGTCGGTAAGAGGATAGTAGAGAACCTAGTACAGGATTTGAGCTTTGGTTGAATGATTTTGGGAGGGTATAACGAAGGGAATACCCAATCTAGTTTGAAAGCTTTCAGAGGGCTTGGG
>NW_021910935.1:0-520 GCF_006229205.1 Suricata suricatta | reverse complement strand
CCGCTCTCTGTCCACTGAGGCTTCTTACCGATTCCCTGGAGACCGACTCACGAGCCTGTGACCAGTCACTGCGGGGACTCGCGTTATAAAGAGACATAAACTGAAAGGTCTGCAATTCCCGTTTGCAACAAGCTCACGCTGTAGTCGGAAAGACAGGTGTGCGTTGATCACGGGGGAGGGGAGGGCAGGCTCCAGGTCGGCCAAGGCCGTGAGGACGGAGCTGATGTCTGAACGGAAATCCGAGTTCACCCGGGCAGAGAAGTGCTCGGGTCTGCGCAGGAAGGTGTGCAAGTGTGTGCAGACGCGGTCACTGGGTGTGCTGCATGGTGGCGTGCATGTGTGCACCTGTGGGCACGTGTGTGCAGGGAACGGTGTCGCCCAGCCTGGGGACAGGAGGAGGCCTCCACAGAGGCACTCGGAGCCACAGCACGCCAGGCAGGGACAGAAATCAGCGGTGATGCTCGGCAGCTGCAGCAGGTGCGCTGGCTCCCTCCTCCCCCTCCTCCACCCCGATGTCCCC
>NW_021910934.1:0-520 GCF_006229205.1 Suricata suricatta | reverse complement strand
TTTTATAGCAGAGACCCAAATTTAGTCACCCTTTTCCTTCCCTGGCATTTGTGCAAGGTCAAGTAGCCTCTCCCAGCTACAGTTATATTCAGGAGCCCTGATTGTGCTGATATTCCTGCTGTGACTATGAAATAGTGCTTGGCCTTTTGTTTCGCCATCGCTCTGTTGGACTTTATTACAGGCCACAGGGTGGATAGGATTGCAGCACTGGACTGATGCTGTCCTTGGAGGTTCACCCTGTGGAATAGCTTATGGGAATGCCTTGTGTAAGGAGATCTTTCAGAACTCTCTCGAATTATATCCTAGAGACCTACTTAAACAGTGCCAAATTGTTCTCTACGGAGAATAGTTTGGTGGTCATGTCCATTTAAATTTAAATGGCTTACTGCATTATAATCCTAGACAATAAGGAAAGTTACATAGTGTCTGAAGATAAAGCAAGGTCCCTGGATGGCACCATTTTATTAAAACCATGTACAGCTGCAGATAAATGGAGTTCACTGCACAGACAAGAATTCAT
>NW_021910933.1:0-1285 GCF_006229205.1 Suricata suricatta | reverse complement strand
CATAAATGTTCATTTGCATTGTTGGCCTGCCATTCGTTTTCAGTATGTATCTTCTTTTGGTATCAGGGTCATGCTAGGATCATAGAATAAATTTTGAAGTCTTCTTTCCTTTTCTATGGTTTGGAATACTTTGAAAAGAATAGGTATTAATTCTTCTTTAGATGTTTGGTAGACTTCTGGTCCTTGACTTCTGTTTATTAGGAGTTTTTTGATTACTGATCCAATTTCTTGGTTGGTTATCAGTCTGTTCACATTTTCTATTTCTTTGTGTTTTGGTTTTGGTAGTTTGTATGTTTCTAAGAATTTATCCATTTCCTCTGGTTGTCTAATTAGTTTGCATGTAGCTTTTCATAATATATTCTTATAATTGTTTGAATTCCTGTGGTGTTGGATGTTATTTCTCCCCTCTTGTGATTTTATTTATATGCGTCTTTCTCTTTTCTTCTTGATAATTCAAGCTAGAGAGTGATTTTTTTTTTAGAATGAGCTCTTCATTTCATTAATCTATTCTATTGTTTTGTTTTGTGTTTTTTTTAGTTTCTATATTATTTATTTCTGCTCCAATTTTTCATATTTCCTTCCTTCTTCTGTAGCTAGCCCTGTGCATTTTCCTTTGTACATTAAGGACTTCTTTTGTCTTGGTGCTTTTAAGAATATTTATCACTGTATTTTGTAAATTTAATTATAGTATGTCATGGTGTTAGATTTCTTTTGTTGATTTTGATGGGCGTTCTCTGGGCCCCTTGGGTCTGTTTTCTTCCCTAGATGAGGGAGGTTTTCAGCTATTATTTCTTCAAATAAAATTTCTGCCCCCTTTTTGCTCTCTTCTTCTGAGACTCCTATAATGCAAATGCTATTATGTTTGTTGGAGACAGTTAAATCCATAAATCTTTTCTAGAGTTGCATAATTTTTCTTTCTCTGTTTTTTTTCAGCTTTGTTATTTCCTATTATTTTGTCTTCTAGGCCACTAATTCATTCTTCTGCTTCTTCCAGCCTACTGTTCATTGTATACAACCTTAACAAACTTGTTTGTCTCATTCTTCATCCCTGATTATTTTTTAATTCTTTTATCTCTTTGATAAGGTTCTCAATGATGTCTTCTATTCTTTTCTCAAGCCCAGTGAGAATCCTTATGATTGTCACTTTAAATTCTCCATCAGGTATGTTACTTATATCTGTTTCTCTTAGATTTCTGGCCATGACCTTATCTTGTTCTTTCATTTGGGATAAATTCCTCTGTCTTTGCATTTTGTCTAAGTTTCCCTTCTTTTCTGTTTTAGAAAA
>NW_021910932.1:0-520 GCF_006229205.1 Suricata suricatta | reverse complement strand
TTAATAGGAAAAATTAAAGTTATCAAAGTTACCACAACCTCCTGCATTTTTAAATTTGCAGGAAGAGTCTGAGTCTGCAAGACGTCTCTTTGGTTCATGTTGTAGGATTGGCAATTCCAGAGTCCACAGTGAGGAGACCTGGGGGTGCAGGCGTGTGGAGGTAAGTGGGGTGGGTGTGGGGATCAGGGGTGGGGTGTGGACATGACGGGGTGAGTGTGGAGATAATGGAGGTGAGTCTGGAGATGATGGGCATGAACATGGAGATGATGGGGGGAATATGCAGATGATGGGGTGAGTGTGGAGATAATGGGGAAATAATAACATTTCATACCTACCATTCTCTGTATTCAGAATGTGTTGAGTGTGACCAGAGGAAAATACCCTTCGATCTCCCTCTGAATCTGGCTGAATAAAAATGTCTATCATGGAACGTCTCCAGTACTGAAATATGGCTCACCCTGGAAGGGCCTTCTCAAATGATTCCGGGCCTTTCTGGCCGGAGCCATTTCCTGGTGGAGTC
>NW_021910931.1:0-520 GCF_006229205.1 Suricata suricatta | reverse complement strand
GTCAAGAAGAGCTTGTTACTCTTACGTCAGAGGTGTCCCACGGCAACGTTCTTTTATTGTTATTTTTTGGTTTATTGCAGTTTCTTTTTTAAAGTATTTTTCTGTATTGTATGATAGGAATTAAGAGACTTGGGACTTTAATTTTCAGTTCTAAGAAATTGTTAAAAAGTAAAACCAGCTTCATATATTTTTAAAAAAATAGTGTATGCCTTTTTTAAACAATTTTTAAAATATTTTTTGTTTGTTTTTGAGAGACAGAGAGAGAGAGCAAGTAACCAGGGGAGGGGCAGAGAGAGACACACACACAATCTGAGGCAGGCTCCAGGCTCTGAGCTGTCAGCACAGAGCCCGACGTGGGGCTCGAACCCACTAACCATGAGATCATGACCTGAGCCAAAGTCGGACCCTTAGCCGACTGAGCCCCCCAGGCACCTCTGGTGTTTGCTTTTTAAAAATAAAAGTGATATTGCTCCAACGTGGTAATTCTAGGGAAAATTTCAAAGAATTCTCAGAATACTAT
>NW_021910930.1:0-520 GCF_006229205.1 Suricata suricatta | reverse complement strand
GTTTAAATCCTGGCTCTATCATTTACTTACTAGACGTGTGATCTCAGACAAAGAGCTTAAACTCTTTGCACCTCAGTTTCCTAATCTGTAAAATGTGGATAATCCTAGAAATTATCACATGGGACTGTCATGAGACTTAGATGTGTTCCTTTCCATTTTTTATTTTATTTATTTTATTTTATTTTTATTTTATTTTTTTTCCTAGGACTTTATTTTTATTTTTTCCATAATATTTTATTGTCAAATTGTTTTCCATACAACACCCAGTGCTCTTCCCCTCAAGTGCCCTCCACCATCACCACCACCTCTCTTCCCCCCCCTCCCCCCCAACCCTCAGTTCATTCTCAGCATTCAATAGTCTCTCAAGTTCTGTATCCCTCTCTCTCCCCAACTCTCTCTCCCTCCTCTGCTCCCCCTGGTTCTCCATTAGGTCTCTCTTGTTTTCCTGCTAGACCTATGAGTGCAAACATATGGTTTCTGTCCTTCTCTGCCTGGCTTACTTCACTCAGCATGACACCCT
>NW_021910929.1:0-520 GCF_006229205.1 Suricata suricatta | reverse complement strand
TTTGGTTCTTGGTTGTTGTTGTTGTTTTATCCTACATGTATTAAGATCATACAGTATTTATCTTTCTCTGTCTGATTCTTTTCACTTATTGTAAAGCCTTCAGGATCCATCCACGTTGTCCGATACAGAATTTCCCTTCATTTTATGGCTCAATAAGATGCTGTTGAATACACATACCATATTTTCTTTATCTATTCCTTTATCAATTAAACTCAAGCCATAAAAACAATTGAATTATACATTATATATATATTTTTTTCTTCTGCATTTTGTAATTCTTTTTTTCCTTTTCTCCATAATATTATATTTTTAAATTTTTTTATATTTATTTTTGAGAGACAGGGAGAGACATCATGAGCAGGGGAAGGGCAGAGAGAAAGGGATACACAGAATCAAAAGCAGGCTCCAGGCTCCAAGCTGTCAGCACAGAGCCCGACCAGGGGCTCAAACCCATGAACCGCGAGATCATGACCTGAGCTGAAGTCGGATGCTTAACCAACTGAGCCACCCAGGCGCCCCT
>NW_021910928.1:0-520 GCF_006229205.1 Suricata suricatta | reverse complement strand
TATTTAAAGTAAAACTTTCTCAGGACCCCTAGGTAGCTTAGTTGGTTAAGCAGCTGACTCTTGATCTCAGCTCAGGTCTTGATTTCAGAATTCAAGCTTTATGTTGGGCTCTGTGTAGCATATGGAACTTACTTAAATTTTTTTTTAATTTTTATTTATTTAAAAAAAATTTTTTTGATACAGAGAGAGTAAGAGCATCAGAAGGGGAGGGGGAGAGAGAGAAAGGAAGACACAGAATCTGAAGCAGGCTCCAGGCTCTGAGCTAGCTGTCAGCACAGAGCTCGACTCGGGGCTTGAACCCATGAACATGAGATCATGACCTGAGCTGTAGTCGGAGGCTTAACCGACTGAGCCATCCAGGTGCCCCTTAAAATTTTTTTACAAATTAAAAAAATAAACTATATGTTTTCTGCAGAAACAACTAGTTGGATATTATTTCTTTATCCAGATTCATAATTTCTGTCTTTTAATTGGTATATTTAGATTGCAATGTTTTTAATGTGAAGTTGTCAGGTTTTAT
>NW_021910927.1:0-520 GCF_006229205.1 Suricata suricatta | reverse complement strand
TCTCTCTCTCTCTCAAAAATAAATAAAAACATAAAAAAATTTAAAACAGCTTTATTGAGATGTAATTAACATATGATAAACACATATTTGAATTGTCTGATTTCATAAGTTTTGACATAATCTATGCCCATTAAATCATATCCAACACTTACCAAATTTCATGCTCTTTAGTTATTCCTTCTTCTCACCTATTCCTACCCCCAGTCCCCATATAACCACTGATCTGCTTTCTTTCCACTACAGATTAATTTCCGTTTTCCAGAGTTTTATAGAAATGAAATCATATACTATGTGTTATCTTTTGTTTGGCTTCTTTAACTCAATTGAATTATTTTGAGACTCATCTGTCTTGTTGTGTGTACCAATAGCTCATTCCCTTTTCTTGCCGAGTGGCATTTCATTAAATGGATATACTACAACTCATTTATCCATTTACCTAATGGTGTTCATTTGGATTGATTCTAGTTTTTGGTGATTGCAAATAAAGCTGTTGTGAATGTTCATGTAAAAGTATTTGTGT
>NW_021910926.1:0-520 GCF_006229205.1 Suricata suricatta | reverse complement strand
GTGTGTGTGTGTGTGAGAGAGAGAGAGAGAGAGAGAGAGAGAGAGAGAGAAAGAGCGAGAGCAAGCAGGGGAGGGACAGAGAGAGAGAGAGGGAGACACAGAAGCCAAAGCAGGCTCCAGGCTCTGATCTGTCAGCACAAACTGTGAGATCATGACCTGAGCTTAAAGTCAGACGCTTAATCAGCTGAGCCCCCCAGGTGCCCGGATCGAGGGTGTTTTCAGAGCGACCGGGAAGGTGAGTGAGTTCATTTGCTGATGGAGTGGCAGGTGGGCTGCACCTGGCTGGCGGCCCGTCTCCTTGTCCTGCCTCATTGGCTGCTGACTGGGAGACACAGACGGTGGGAACCTTTGCGAAAGACACCGTTAACTCGGAGCAACTGCCGGTCACCACTGGTGTCACGGCTACAGGCAAGTCTCGGCCTGGGCCCGAGTGTGGGTGCCTGCGCGTCCTGCCAGGCCGAGGGGGCACCGTGAGCCAACAACGCGGGAAGAGCCACGAGGAAGCACACTTGAGTCTCCC
>NW_021910925.1:0-520 GCF_006229205.1 Suricata suricatta | reverse complement strand
GCCCCCCCCATCAATACTGGCAGTTGTGGGAGCCAATCACAATAGTTGGAGTGTTGACCAATCAGAGTGGGCCCAGGACGCCCATGTGGGGTGTGAGTAGGCCAGCCTCTAGAAAGGTCAAAGGTATCGGCTGGCCTCTCCCAATTGGGTGCCGCAGGAGTTGTCCCTCCTTAAGGTGCGCCCTTTCAGGAGAAGCTGGTGCCTTCCCCTTTAAGTACAGGAGAAGGCTGGATAGGACCTGCATCCTTAAACTGAAACTTAGGCATGCCTCACAATCCCCTGAAGAATCTGATAAAAATAGATCATGGGGGTCCCATTCTGATTTTTCTGATAGCATGAGCCTGGGGGTTGCACCCGGAAGTTTTCATTTCTAATATGTATCCAGGTATGCATGTTGCTGGGCCCTGCACTTTGAGAACCACCATAAGACTCCTAATTGATTGTTAGAATCAAATTTCCTCTTCCAGAAGTCTGGGCTATATCCATCCCCCAGGAAGCAAGACTGATTCATGGGCCCAGG
>NW_021910924.1:0-520 GCF_006229205.1 Suricata suricatta | reverse complement strand
GTTTACATTCACACCAACAGTGTAGGAGGGTGCCCGTTTCTCCACATCCTCACCAGCGTCTATAGTCTCCTGATTTGTTCATTTTAGCCACTCTGACTGGTGTGAGGTGGTATCTCAGTGTGGTATTGATTTGTATTTCTTTGATGCTGAGTGACACTGAGCATCGTTTCATGTGCCTGTAGGCCATCTGGATGTCCTCTTTGGAGAAGTGTTTGTTCATGTCTTCTGCCCATTTCTTCACTGGATTATTCATTTTTCGGGTGTGAAGTTTGGTGAGTTTTTTGTAGACTTTGGATACTAGCCCTTTATCTGATATGCCATTTGCAACTATTTTTTTTTCCATTCCATCTGTTGCCTATTAGGTTTTTTTGATTCTTTAGTTTGCAGTGCAGAAGCTTTTAATCTTGATGAGGTCCCAATAGTTCATTTTTGTTCTTGATTACCTTGCCTTCGGGAATGTGTTGAGTAGGAATTGTTGCAGTTGAGGTCAAGGAGTTTGTTTCCTACTTTCTGCTCAAGG
>NW_021910923.1:0-520 GCF_006229205.1 Suricata suricatta | reverse complement strand
TCATCTCCCATCTACAGACCCCGTCTGTGAATGCAGTCCTGCTCACAGGTGCCGGGGGCCAGGGCTTGAACAGGGGAGCCCGTGGGGGCACGGCGCAGCCGTAGGAGCCCGTGGCTGCCCCAGGGCAGTGCCTGCCCCTTCGCCGGGGGAGCAAGCACGCCCCACACACGGTGCTCTGCGGGGAGAGCTGGGCTCTGGGTCAGAGGAGGGAGCGCGAGCAGCCCTCGCACAGGGCGGTGCAGGCGGGAACGGGGCGTGTTCGGCGCCCTGGCCGTCCTCCCGCAGACCCCCAGGCGGGAGGAGGAGGCGCAGACCAGGCAGCCGGCGCGCAGCCTGCACTCCCTCCACCGGCCTCTTCCACGAGCGTCATCGAGTTGTGCTGGGCGAGCGGCTCCCAGGGCTGCCGGCGGAGGAGCTGCCGTGTGCGCAGGGCCTGGTGGCCTCGCGCTCAGAACGGATGAGCAGGGCCCCTGGAGACGCCTGGCTCCCTGTCCCCTCCCGGGAGGGGCCAGCCGTCCAG
>NW_021910922.1:0-1285 GCF_006229205.1 Suricata suricatta | reverse complement strand
GACACATCCCTCTTTCTCCTCATTTTGTCTAACTCTCTGTGTCTGTTTCTATGTGTTAGGAAAGTCAGCCTAAGGGACTCAGTTTCCTTTCTCCCTCCTGGCTGTCCCACAGCCACGCCCTCTGATTTTTTTAAAGATCCAGGTGTTAAGCCCCACTGATTGCAAGAACCCAGAAAATAAGGTCCCTCTGGTTTTCAAAGCCAAGTGTTATGGGGTTTTGTCTTCACCATGCAGGTCCTCCGTGCCTGAGGTGCCTGGTGTGGGGATCTCCTCCATGCCTGCAGTGTCCCTTTCTCCCAGGGACAGGCCTGTGGGTCTGTTTAGCTCCCAACTGCATCTACACCCTTCCTTCGCTCATCAGTATGTCCTCTTGTCCATATTTAGCTGTGGAAAGTCTGCTCTGCGAGTCCTTGGGTCATTCTCTGGTTGTGTACACTGGTGTGGGTGTTATCTAGTTGCATCCATGGGATGAGGCGAGCTTGGGAATCCATCTCCCTCAGAATTCCAAAATCTGTATTCATTTTCTAAATGGAGATTAGCCATCTGCAAATCAGGATGCAAAAATAATGTTAGACATCTTAACTTCACATGAAATCAAATTGCTTCCTTTGGCTATTTCTCCACGTGCCTGTTTAGAAAAACTACCACTAATGCACTTTGGTTCCTGGTTGAAAATAGCATGACACATCTGCAGAAGTCACCGTTTTCAACTCTGTACACTTCTTAGAAAGTTTGTGTGTTGTAATAGCTTTCTCCAATTCTGCTTCCCTTAATTTGGCATTTCAAAGTTGGCTATAAAGGCCTTTCCAGATAGTCAGATATAGTCACCAAGGAAATAATAAATTAATGGACAGAATTTTCTCAATTTTAGTTTTGCTTCTACACAATTTTGCAGCTATATTTCTCCCTCCCAGTTCTTAGCAACCACAAGAAGGCAAATCAAATCACAATTTTAAAAAATCACAAATCAAATTTAAAAATTAAGCAAAGAAAGAGAAATAGAAAAACTTGGATGGGAGACTAATATCATTGTTTTTTACTGACTCATGTACAAATGGCCGTCTGGGTGTCTCTTACTAGAGTTAACTTACGCAAAAGAGCACGAGTAACACATACACAGGAGAGTTTCTCAGTTTCAGCATTAGTGACATCTTGGTTGATATGGTTTGGGGAATGACATCGTTTAGCAACATTCCCGGCCTCTGCCCACTAGATGCCACTCGCATCCCTCCTCCACCTTCCACCGTGATGATGAAAAACTCCTGCAGATGTTGCCGAATGTCCC
>NW_021910921.1:0-520 GCF_006229205.1 Suricata suricatta | reverse complement strand
TTTTTTTGCATGTACCTTGTACTACAAAGTAATTTTTGGGGGGTCCTGGTGTGTTTTTTGTGGCCTTATTTTGTTACATTTAAGAGTTATAAGTGTTTTGGTACATGTGTAGACAGTTCTTTTGTGTAGAAATGGGGAATTTAAGGGTTTGTTGAAAGCTGATTAAGTAAAGAAAAAGATATAGATGGTAAGGCTGGTTTTACTATATTTTATTTAATATAATAAGTCCCAAATATTAGTCACTGTAGAACAGTTAACAATTTTATATTATCTTATGGTGCTAAGTCCAGTGTGTATCTTCTCAGCACTTTATATATAATTTCTTCTGGGAGCCAGAAGCCTGGGCAAGCAGGGCAGGGGGCAGAGAGAATCTTAAGCTGGCTCAGTGGCTGCTCAGCTGCAGGGCTTGATCCCACCACCAATGGGCCCAAAGCAGAGAGTCAGACGCCTAACCAACTGAGCCACCCAGGCACACCTTGCCCCTTATATTTTTCAATGGGGAGTACCTGTTCTTCAATGA
>NW_021910920.1:0-520 GCF_006229205.1 Suricata suricatta | reverse complement strand
GCTAAGTGAAATAAGCCAGATACAGAATCACAAATATTAGGATCTCAGTGATACATGAAATGTAACAAAGTCAAACTCATAAAAGCAGAGGGTAGAACAATGGCTGCCAGGGACTGAGGGATAGAAATGAATATTGATCAAAATATTATAAGACAAATAACTTCAGGGATCTAATGCATAGCATGGTGATTATAGTTAACAATACTGTATTATGTATATAAGATTTACTAAGACATTAGATCTCAAGTATTCACACATGTACACACAGAAGAGGTAACTATGTGAGGTAATGAATGTATTAATTATCTTAATTGGGCAGTCATTTCACAATGTAAACATATATTAAATCATCATGTTACATCTTAAAAATGTATAATTTATATTTGTCATTTTACGTGAATGAAGCTGGGAGGAAAAGAAGTCTGGTCCTATGGGATTTAAGGAAGACACTATTTTTTGCTGACTTCCATACTAAATTGTTATACATGTCCAATTAGTTAAGTAGTATACACCCTCTCTG
>NW_021910919.1:0-520 GCF_006229205.1 Suricata suricatta | reverse complement strand
TTTTTTTTTGCTTAATTTCACTTACTAAAACTGTTAGTAAATTTTCATTTTATTTTATTTTATTTTATTTTTTGTGCCCTAAAAACTTCGATTGCTTCACTGTTCCCATGAATGACCAACAACACTATTGACACCATGCATGTGTGTGGGTGTGTGTGGGTGTGGTGTGTATAGCTCCTATGTAAGTTGGTATTGGAATCTTGCATCACTATTTTTGTAAATATTTCATTTTGTCTTGCTACTTAAAACACTGTGTTTGAGATATTATGAATTTTTATGTTGTTATTCACTTCTAGCACAATAGCTGGTTTTATATAATTTTAAGGCTAAGTACGAAGGTTAGAAAGGAACCCGTGATACCCTTGCCTCCTCAGTTTTTGAATTCTGGGTATGAGAAAAAGTCCCCTCTCTGCAACTATATGTGAGTTTTTTAAAATTTATTTTTAATAGTTTATTTTCAAATTAGTTTCCATAATACACCCAGTCCTTCTCCCCCACAAGTGCCCCCCACCATAACCAT
>NW_021910918.1:0-520 GCF_006229205.1 Suricata suricatta | reverse complement strand
TAGCCCCTTGAGCTCACCCTGACCCATCTTTCCTGCTGTCCACTTCTGATTTCTTGTTGGGTAGGAATCTTCCTGCTTGTCTCCTGCCTCCCTGAGGCTGAGAAAGGATATTGGGAGGAGAGGCACAGGGATATATTCTGTTAGAGGATTCTGGGCTGCCTGGCCCATGGAGGGGACCATTGCTCAACACCCACCCCTTACTCTTTCCCTTCCCTGAACTCTCACTCTTCCCTTCCTTTCCTGAATCTTCCTTTCTTCCTTGCCATTGGTGCTTAAAATAAAGTCACAGGGGCACCTGGGTGGCTCGTCGGCTAAGCCTCCGACTTCAGCTCAGGTCAAATCTCACATTCGTGGGTTCGAGCCCCACGTCAGGCTCTGTGCTGACAGCTAGCTCAGAGCCTGGAGCCTGCTTCTGGTTCTGTGTCTCCTTCTCTCTCTGCCCCTCCACCTCTCATGCTCTGTCTCTCTCTGTATCAAAAATAAATAAAAACATTTGAAAAAATTTAAAATAAAGTCACAG
>NW_021910917.1:0-520 GCF_006229205.1 Suricata suricatta | reverse complement strand
GTTTTTTATTTCTCTGCTTCACCCTAACCTCATCATTTGGGTTAATATTTCGGGGTCACATTGCTATCTGTGAGAAGCCTCTATTTACAAATGATCAATACCTAGAAGAGAAATAGACATGTCAACATCTACCGGGTCAGGTTAACGGAACACAGATGGGAAGGGACGGGTCGCAGGGCAGTTGCTTTTTGTGGGCTGGAAGGGGAGCTGGGAGACACGGAGAGCCCAAACCTAGGGTGGAATGTGTGGAACAGATGAGTCAGAAGCAGGACTTGGAGGTGGGGCGAACAGAAGAAGGGATGGCTTTCTTTTGAGCTCTTTGGCCCAAACTTTGCCTTTTCCATGGTGCGTTTTCAAAATAGTGGGTTGCTGTGAGGGTTATGAAGGCCATGATAATAAAGCTACTAAAGAAAGCGGTGCAGAATACACAATTGGAAAAGTAGTAGGCCAACTGAGAGGGATATAGAAAAAGTGTTGAATGAGTGGTCGCCTTCCTCTGTGTTTGCTCTACTAACCAAAG
>NW_021910916.1:0-520 GCF_006229205.1 Suricata suricatta | reverse complement strand
GTCAAGAAGAGCTTGTTACTCTTACGTCAGAGGTGTCCCACGGCAACGTTCTTTTATTGTTATTTTTTGGTTTATTGCAGTTTCTTTTTTAAAGTATTTTTCTGTATTGTATGATAGGAATTAAGAGACTTGGGACTTTAATTTTCAGTTCTAAGAAATTGTTAAAAAGTAAAACCAGCTTCATATATTTTTAAAAAAAGTAGTGTATGCCTTTTTTAAACAATTTTTAAAATATTTTTGTTTGTTTTTGAGAGACAGAGAGAGAGAGCAAGTAACCAGGGGAGAGGCAGAGAGAGACACACACACAATCTGAGGCAGGCTCCAGGCTCTGAGCTGTCAGCACAGAGCCCAACGTGGGGCTCGAACCCACTAACCATGAGATCATGACCTGAGCCAAAGTCGGACCCTTAGCTGACTGAGCCCCCCAGGCACCTCTGGTGTTTGCTTTTTAAAAATAAAAGTGATATTGCTCCAACGTGGTAATTCTAGGGAAAATTTCAAAGAATTCTCAGAATACTAT
>NW_021910915.1:0-520 GCF_006229205.1 Suricata suricatta | reverse complement strand
CAGATAGAAGATCAAACTTGCTGCAACATTCGCTTAAGCCAAAACCTAATGCAGATCAAGGCCTTCACTCTTCAATTCTAAGAAGGCTGAAAGACATGAGGAAGTTGCAGAAGAAATATTGGAAGCTAGCAGAGGTTGGGTCATGAGGATTGAGGAAAGAAGCTATCTTCATAACAGAAAAGTGCAAGGTAAAGCAGCAATTGCTGATGTAGAAGCTGCAGCAAGTTATCCAGAAGACCTCGCTAAGATAACTAAGGAAGGTGGCCACACTAAGTGACAGATTTTTTCATATAAATGAAGCAACCTTTTATAAGAAGAAGACACCATCCAGGACATTCATAGCTAGAGAAGAGAAGTCACTGCCTGGCTTCAGAGCTTCAAAGAACAGGCTGACTGTATTCTTAGAGGCTACTGCAGCTGGTGACTTTAAGTTAAAGCCCTGTTCATTGACCATCCCCCAAATCCCAAGGTCCTTAAGAATTATGCTAAACCTATCTACCTATGTTCTATAAATGGAATT
>NW_021910914.1:0-520 GCF_006229205.1 Suricata suricatta | reverse complement strand
TGGCCATCTGCCACCCTCTGCATTACAGCACCTTGATGAGCAAGGCGATCTGCAGCAAGCTGGCCACAGGTGTTTGGGTGCTGTGTGCCTTCAACACAGCCATCCATACTGGGCTGATGCTGCGGTTGAATTTCTGTGGCCCCAACATCATTACCCATTTTTTCTGTGAGGCCCCTCCTCTGTTGCTTCTCTCCTGTAGTTCCACCTATGTGAACAGCATCATGATTGTCCTGGCTGATGCCTTTTATGGCATATTGAACTTCCTGATGACCATCGTGTCATATGGCTTTATCATCTCTAGCATTCTTAAGATGCGGACTGTGGAGGGGAGGAAAAAAGCCTTTTCCACCTGCTCTTCCCACCTCATTGTGGTGTGTATGTACTATACTGCCGTCTTCTATGCTTACATCAGCCCTGTCTCCAGCTACAGTGCAGAGAAGAGCAAGGTGGCCGGTGTGTTGTACACCATGTTGAGCCCTACTCTCAACCCCCTCATCTATACTCTGAGAAACAAGGAGGT
>NW_021910913.1:0-520 GCF_006229205.1 Suricata suricatta | reverse complement strand
TCCTTTTTTTGAATGACAAGATGCCATACAAACAATCAGTTTCTCTCTGTTTGCAACTCTACACATGCTCAGTGTTCTCAAAATAGGAAAAGGAGCTTGGAATGAGTCTCACCTGGGCACCCTGAAGGATCTTCCTTCTATGGAATGAGGCGAGGACACTGGATGCCTCACTCCTCTTTCTCTGAGAGGGAAGCAGGTTCAGATTCTAGTGCCATCCTAACCCCAGTCTCCATGGGACATCCCCAAATATTCCAATGAGTCCTTTTTGCTGCAGAGAGTGTCCCTAGTGAGACTGAACTGATGGCCGCATAGGATTCAACTGCCAGAGACCTTAGGCTGACTCCGGACCATAAGGTGGAGCACAGACCTGTTCTTCGGGAGCAGTATCCTTGATGTAGTTGTGATGCTTCCTGTCCCTGGACAGAACATTCTAGCGTAAAAAGCCTCGACTTCAGTTAACACTGGCTACAGGTTGTGGGCATGATTTTAGATATTTTATGGGTTTTCACCTTGCTTTTGT
>NW_021910912.1:0-520 GCF_006229205.1 Suricata suricatta | reverse complement strand
TAGCCCCTTGAGCTCACCCTGACCCATCTTTCCTGCTGTCCACTTCTGATTTCTTGTTGGGTAGGAATCTTCCTGCTTGTCTCCTGCCTCCCTGAGGCTGAGAAAGGATATTGGGAGGAGAGGCACAGGGATATATTCTGTTAGAGGATTCTGGGCTGCCTGACCCATGGAGGGGACCATTGCTCAACACCCACCCCTTACTCTTTCCCTTCCCTGAACTCTCGCTCTTCCCTTCCTTTCCTGAATCTTCCTTTCTTCCTTGCCATTGGTGCTTAAAATAAAGTCACAGGGGCACCTGGGTGGCTCATTGGCTAAGCCTCTGACTTCAGCTCAGGTCAAATCTCACATTCGTGGGTTCGAGCCCCACGTCAGGCTCTGTGCTGACAGCTAGCTCAGAGCCTGGAGCCTGCTTCTGGTTCTGTGTCTCCTTCTCTCTCTGCCCCTCCACCTCTCATGCTCTGTCTCTCTCTGTATCAAAAATAAATAAAAACATTTGAAAAAATTTAAAATAAAGTCACAG
>NW_021910911.1:0-1285 GCF_006229205.1 Suricata suricatta | reverse complement strand
GGAAACCCAAGATCAAGAGCCCAATTCCTGGTTCATGGACAACTGTCTTCTTGCTATGTCCTCACATGGCAGAAGGGGGGGAGGGAGATCTATGGGGTCCCCTTTATAAGGTCACCAGTCTCATTCATGAAGGCTCCACCATCCTGTCCCCATTACCTCTCAAATGCCCTGCCTCCCAATGACATTGCACTGGGGCTAGATTTGAACATACAAATTTTGGGAAGATGTAAACATTTGGTCCAGAACAGACCATTTAAAAATGCAGTAAACACAAGAGTTCTGCTTTAGAAGTAGGGCCATCTTCACTTGTGAAGGCTTCTAGTTCTTGGGGTGAATTGTTCCAGTGGGAAACCCCACATCAGAAGTACCCAACACCATGCATGGCCAGCGAACCAATCCGGCTTGTATCCTAAGCAATTGCTCTCCTAGATGACCCAAGTTTGCTTCCCAAGACCATCACTTGGGTGGGGATGTGTGTTCAGCTCTCAGGATGATCTCATGATGTTTTGTCAACGTAGGCTTAGTTGTCTGCATGTAGCAATCATGTAGTGTGTGCAGCGGGCAGGGTCTACCAGGGGAGACCACGTACTCTCACTGGATGATTTGAGAATAGTTGAATGCAAGAGCCACTTTCATAAAACTCAGCAGAGTTCAAGGAACCATAAAGGATGGTACAGTATTTGTGTGGCAGGGCACCATTACCCTCCTGGAGCAGGGGAAGGAGTTAGTTCAGAACCTGAAAACCAGAGACTATGAAGAGAAAGCCCCCCTGGCAGAGGCTGGGACCCTTGCTTTGAGAAACCATCCAGACCCCAGAGGCTCCACAGGGCAAACTAGGAATAAATGCTCCCATCTTCCTTCCCTCCAAACTCCAGACTTCACGCTGGAGCTCCTTACTGGCCAAATCTAAATGGAAGCCACAGGTTTGTTTCCATGGACACAGAACAGCATGGAGAAGGTGGAGAGAGATCTGGAGAGGAAAATAGCAGACACCCAGCTCAGTGTCTGACTTGGGATGCTAGAGTACCTCATCCCACTCACACTGGTTTCTGAAAAACTGGTGACCCCATTAGCCAGTAGAGGCAAGGGTAGATCTGGCCTCCAAGATGACTTGATTCAGGACTTAAATATTCTAGGCTTTGCAGGATGAGCCTGAATGCTGTCCTCTTCCTCTCCACCTGCCTGCCTCAAGGAGCCCCAGGCTATGACGGGTGGCACACCGGACTCTTCTCTACCAGTTCCTTTGGGGGAGAGAAAGGAGAGCTCTGATTGACTGCTCTGGGCC
>NW_021910910.1:0-520 GCF_006229205.1 Suricata suricatta | reverse complement strand
GGTGTGCTCTGAAACCAGACCCCGTGCACAGAGCGCAGAGAGAGACCAAAGACAGAGGGAGCCACTCGAGGTTGGTAGGTGGCAGTTTTAACAACAGCAAAGGGAACTTATATACGTGGCCTGTCTTGGACAGCAGCAAGATGAATGGGTCCCTGGAGCCGCCCTCCACATCTTGTAAAGCTTATCAAGAGGCCCTAACTGGGCTCAGAAACACAGTACCGTGCAGGTGTTTTTACCACCACATCATCACCTCAAGGCTATGTCCTTGGAGCAGCCTCTGGGGACTGGAAAGGCAAGTGGAACCGGTATTCCAAGGACAGCGGAGGGGGTGAGGAGCCTCCAATCATCTGGGTCCAGATCCTGAGTCAACTGGCAGTTCACATCTTTTTTTGATCATGTTCCTCCAATGAATGGCTAAAAGATTTTTAAGATACAGATACTCATTCTGAGCTTGGCAGTTTGAATATAAGCATCTAATTTTGCTTCCTCTCATGTTTAAACTCCAGTAAAAACCTAAGCC
>NW_021910909.1:0-520 GCF_006229205.1 Suricata suricatta | reverse complement strand
GAAGCATCTAAGTTCATTGTAAAGCACAAACACCTGTGAATCTAAAAGATGCTTTCAGTCCTCTGTACAAGCACCTATTATCTGGCAAAATGTTCCAGAAAGCAGAGGAGGAAAATAAATAATTGTTTTTTGCTACGAAAGTTAATTCTCCCAGAGCCCAAGATGAGCTAACAAGAGTGGTCAGGTGTGCTTCAAAAAGTAATTTTTTAGGGGCGCCTGGGTGGCTCAGTCAGTAAGCGTCTGACTTCAGCTCAGGTTATCATTTCACGGTTTATGGATTTGAGCCTTACGTCAGGCTCTATGCTAACAGCTCAGAGCCTGTATCTTGCTCCAGATTCTGTTTCTTCCCTCTCTCTGCTCCTCCCCTGCTCACACTCTTCCTCTCCCTCTCTCAAAAATAAATAAACATTAAAAAAATTTTAAAGAGTGATTTTTTTAGTTTCTGCATCTTAGACTGAATTTCTTAAGATGCTGAATGTCTTCCTGGAGAAGGAGGGGCTGTCCCACAGTGCCTGGGTGG
>NW_021910908.1:0-520 GCF_006229205.1 Suricata suricatta | reverse complement strand
AGACTGAGTAGTAAATGCTATAAAACAAACTGCATACGAGCCTAAATCATATATATGAACAACTGAATTTTCCATATTTCTATTTCCTTAAATCGGCACTGGGAATATGGAACTGTTTGTGCTACAGCACTGTAAATATCATATTCCAAATGACAATTTTTCCATTACCTAAATATAAGAATTAGGATAGCCCTGGAGGCAGGCAGCATTCTTCACATGAAAGTGGATAACCTAGAAGTTAGCCAATGTTTGTCATTTAAAATATAAACTGCTAGCTCATCACTATAGCCCCCTCAGAGCCTGTTACTTACTTTAGTAAAAAAAAAAAAAAAATCACCAAGGTTTTAAATGAAACTTACTTAAAATACATAATCACTGCTATGTAAAACTTTTAAGGAAAAGAAATGTATAAGAATGAATAAAGTATAGAAGGAAATTCTCCCTACCATTTTACCCTATTTCAACGATATGAAAAAATAAAAATAAAAATAAAATAAGTGCTTGCTAAAGAAGTGAATTT
>NW_021910907.1:0-520 GCF_006229205.1 Suricata suricatta | reverse complement strand
TTGCCCATTATTTATTATTTCTTAGTAGTATTAAATATCAGTTTCTCTTACACTCTGTGAGAGTCATCCTTTTCCCTGGAATTATACTTTCTCTGCCTTTTGTACTTTTTTGCTGTTGTTATCTTACCTTGTTCTCTTTCTTACTTTTTTGCTTGTTACTTTTTTTTTCTAATAGCATCAACCCACCATCTCATTTATTTAGCCATTTGGTTACCACTTGATTTAAATTACAGCAACCTTAATGCACCGTGACATCACTTAATAACAGATTGGAAAGGGAGAAGTGTGAAATATAAAAAAAGGGAAGGTCACTGGTAGTTAAAAAGGTGGTTCTTATGTGATTCCCTCTTCTGATTTTACTCCTTTTTATTTAAATTTTATTTCTGAGAGACAGACAGAGCACTCTCATGGACGAGTAGGGGAGGGTCAGGGAGAGGGACACAGGACCCAAAGGAGATTCAAACTCACACCCCCCGAGATCATGACCGGATCCAAAGTCAGATGCTCAAGCTACTGAGCC
>NW_021910906.1:0-520 GCF_006229205.1 Suricata suricatta | reverse complement strand
ATAATTTATATACAGATGCATCTTAAAAGGCAGAGCACAGTGGTTTGAAGATATGGAGTTATGAATAAAGTGCCAATTAGTTTCCATAACCACAAATAGAAGCATAATTAGAGGTATACCTTTGGGAACCACTTGGTGCCTTTGTCTTGTCTGAACAGCTTCTATATTGCTGATGCCCAATTCCAACTCCAGATATTTGGAATTGAAGTCTTTTCTCTGGGGAGTACTATCTTTTAAATGCCTTCTTTGCTAGTTTGTTTGAATACTTTATTTTTGTGAGGAAAGAATTTTGTGATTTTAAAGTATTCCTGGGATATATTCCAAATATCTGGAGTTGGAATTGGGCATCAGCAATATAGAAGCTGTTCAGACAAGACAAAGGCACCAAGTGGTTCCCAAAGGTATACCTCTAATTATGCTTCTATTTGTGGTTATGGAAACTAATTGGCACTTTATTCATAACTCCATATCTTCAAACCACTGTGCTCTGCCTTTTAAGATGCATCTGTATATAAATTAT
>NW_021910905.1:0-520 GCF_006229205.1 Suricata suricatta | reverse complement strand
GGCCCGCAGGTCCGTCAACGCAGGTCCTGAGGGAGGGAGTGAGAATTGGGGGGCAGGGGGCACAGAGAATGGAGGCAAGACAAAGTTTCTGATCAAGCCTCAGTTTATTGAGAAAACACAAGCATCTTATAAAGAGCAGAGGGCACAGGTCAGTTGCTAAGAAACAGGGTCACGTGAAGAGGCAAGGGTAAAGAAAAACAAAAGCTGAAGTTTTAGCACAGCGTCTGAGGAGCAGATAAGAAAGCCCAGCCAAGCTGTCTCTGGACTTGAGCTGGGAGTGATAACACTGTCCTGCCCTGCAGGTGGCTGATCTTAGGTCAAGGCACACATCTCTTCCCCCAGCAGCTCTTTCTGGCAGCTCTCCACAGGTCCTCCTTTTTTTTTATTTTCAAAAAAAGCTTTTTCCAAAGTGTGATAGTATAGGCAAGGAAAGGACTGTGCCTGTCTTGGGTTGGGGGCCCACCAATCCCTCTTACCCGTCATGGGCACACTCAGAAGCCTATGCCTGAGTAGCCTGTCT
>NW_021910904.1:0-520 GCF_006229205.1 Suricata suricatta | reverse complement strand
TTGGCTATTGTTGATAGTGCTGCTATAAATATTGGAGTGCATGTGCCCTTTTGAATCAGCATTTTTGTATCCTGTGGATGAATATATAGTAATGTGGTTGCTGTGTCATAGGGTAGTTCTGTTTTTTGAAGAACCTCCATCTTGTTTTCCACAGTGGCTGCCCAAGTTCAGATTCCCAACAACAGTGCATGCGGGTTTCTTTTTCTCCACATTCTCACCAAATGTTGTTTCTTGTGTTTTTTATTTTAGCCATTCTGACAGGTGTGAGGTGACATCTCATTGTGGTTTTGATTTGCATTTCGCTGATGAGGAGTGATGCTGGATATCTTTTCATATGTCTGTAGCCACCTGGATGTCTTCCTTAGAGAAATGTGTATTCATATCTTCTGCCCATTTTTTAATTGGAGTGTTTGGTATTTTGGTGTTACTGTTGTAGGAGTTCTTTATGTATTTTAGATATAAACCCCTTATCAGACACACTATTTGAAAGCTTTTCTCCCATTCACTAGGTTGTTTTATT
>NW_021910903.1:0-520 GCF_006229205.1 Suricata suricatta | reverse complement strand
TCTTCACTAGTTATGGGTCTGTTCAGATTTTCTCTCTTCCTGCTTGTATTTTGGTAGTGTGTGTGTGTTTAGGAATTTGTCCATTTCTTCCAAGTTGTCCCATTTGTTGGCATATAATGTTTAATAATATTCCCTGACAATTGCTTGTATTTCTGAGAGATTAGTTGTAACAAATCCATTTTCATTCGTGATTTTATTTGGGTGTTCTCTCTTTTCTTTCTTAGAAGTCTGGCTAGAGGTTTCTCAACTTTGTTTATTTTTTCAAAAAACCAACTCTTGGTTTCATTGATCTGTTCAACTGTTTTTTAGGATTCCACATTGTTTATTTCTACCATGATATTTATTATTGTCTCTTCTGCTGGATTTGGGGTGTTCTTGCTGCTCTGCTTCTAGTTCCTTTAGGTGTGCTGTTGGATTTTGTATTTGCACGTTTTCTAGTTTCTTGAAATAGGCCTGATTGCAATGTACTTTCCTCTTAGGACTGTCTTTGCTGCATCCCAAACAGTTTGGTTTGCTGTAT
>NW_021910902.1:0-520 GCF_006229205.1 Suricata suricatta | reverse complement strand
GGGGGTGGGGAAAGGCTCGCCTTGCACACCGCCTGCAGTGGTGCGCACAGACCTTGACCGCCTGACTTGGGACGAGCCAGAATAAGGGATGGTGGCCTGGGCAGTGGGGGACAGAGGCCTGGGATCTCAGAGCAGGAAAGAGGCCACCGCAGGCTGAGCGCAAGGCTGGGTTTCAATGCTGGAGAGACTTTTGGTCCTGAAGCCACAGACTAGGATCAACTAAAAGAATCCTTAGAGGAGGACGCACAAGAGCTGGAACGTGAGGATGAAACTGGCAAGGACCGGGCGCTGGGTGCTTACTCCGGCGCGGAGGGAGAGAAGCAGGGGTGGGGCGGCGCGCCAGGCGTGCGCTCCCGCCCCACCGCCTGTCGCGGTGGTGAAACTCACACAGCGCCCTCGACCGGCGCCAGCCCCAGGTGCGCAGGCGCGCAGGCGCGCTCTGGGGCAGGTGCCCGAGGGGAGGCTAAAAGAGCGGCGCCGAGGTTTGATCTCAGGGCCCTGGGTGGAAGGGAAACCTCTC
>NW_021910901.1:0-520 GCF_006229205.1 Suricata suricatta | reverse complement strand
CTTTAATAGGTAAGGTGGTGTACAAGTTTCTGATGGTAAAAACTTTGAGACCACATCACTGGACTGAGTAAGGATTTACGTAACACTAGGAGAGATGCAGATGTGTCCATTAAACTGCCAACCTAAGATGAAACATAACAAAAATTAATTGCATGGGATGAATGAACTGATTAAGGATGGTTCAAACATTGTTTGTCCTTCAATATTCAATTTCCAGGACAAAAGGAATCCCTTTCCCTTTATGTTTCTGGTAAGTTCTGTATAACCAGCTACAATTTAGCAGATTGTACTATGAAATTTTGTAAACAGAAGGGAAATACTTATTTATTTTTCTACCTACTGGATCCCTTCAGATTTGGAAACCCTTATTCAGTATTCTCATTTCTATAGCAATATAATTATTTACATGAATTAAAAAACATTTTAAGTTGATTTTATTTTTGAGAGGTGGGGAGTGGCAGAGAGGGAGAGGGATACAGAATCCAAAGCAGGCTGCAGGCTCTGAGCTGTCAGCACAGAG
>NW_021910900.1:0-1285 GCF_006229205.1 Suricata suricatta | reverse complement strand
CTGTCAGCAGAACTCATTCTTCTCTCTGTTGCTCTGGGCTGCCTCAGTTTGCCTGGCTCCAGGTAAGTGGCAGTTACAAATGGTTCCCCAGTCAATAATGTGACAGGGAGTGTAAAGCCACATAATGCTGACCGCCTCTTTGTCATGTGTCTGTTGAATAAGGAACATCTCTTCAGGCAATTTGCATGCATTTGATAAAATAATAACAACTGTCTTCAGATTATTATGGAACGTAGCATCTGACTTCAACAAAAGTTCCCGTGAGAAACTGACATGTTTAAATATATTTTGTCACACTGAGAATAAGATACTTCTTCTGTGTTCTGAACAAAGCCTCGGTATGATTCTTTTTGGAAAGAAGGTTTGTTATGTATGGAAAAAAAGAGTCAATTCACTTCAGTGCCTTCAATGTACGAGTGGCACTCACTCTACCTGCTCATGAACCCAAATTCTATGGGTTCTCAAGCTTGTGCTCGCTCTCTCCCTCTCTCTTCCTCTCTCTCTCTTTCACACACATACACACACACACATACCATATATTCCAAGCAGTTAAGTTCTAACTGATTTATTTCATTATTTGTGGTATTTTTAGTAGAATATAAGACAGGCTAAAGAGAGTATCTTAGTTAAAGCTCAAACATGGGCTCCAGTGAAAGATGTGCCAGTGACTTGGCAATTGGGGGATCCTCCTGGTACATGAGAAGCCGTTTCCATGAATGCTGAAGGGCTCAAGTGTCCCTCATTATGAGCAGCCCTGTGGGAAGAAGGACTGTTCGTGCCATTCCTTTTGTTGATTCCATAAATGCTGTCAGAGCACAACGTCCCACTTAATGTGAGGAGCACCAGTGCCCATTGGACACACCCCTTGGTCTCACCTCTGCCCAGCACTCAGCTGCCATTGGGCACCACCCCTAAGACCAGAACAGTGAGGTTCACTGCCCATTGGACACTCAACAAATAATAGCTATTATGATTATCAAGAATCTCAACTTGGTCCCTTGAAGAACCAAGCTGTCAAGGCCTTCCTTATACGCATGTACTATGAATACACAGAGAAGGATTATAAAGACCCAAGGAAACATGTCTGGAATGGAGGTTTTAGGGGCTTCTAGCAATTTGACCCATAGGAGTGGCCCCTTTGCAAGGCCCCTTGCCAGGCTCTGAGGATACAGAGGTGAGTCAGACACAGAGAGCTTGTGTTCTCATGGAGAAAGCCAACCTGTGAGCACACACTCTAAGTACAGTTACAGAGATGATACAGGGACAGGTGAGGAACAAGAGTGAC
>NW_021910899.1:0-520 GCF_006229205.1 Suricata suricatta | reverse complement strand
CTGAATAAAGTTATATTGATTCTTTGAATGTTGAGCTGTACATGCATAAGGTAGCAATCTACAAGTCTAGACAAAGAACAGCAAGGGAAAAGTGTAAGCCAAACAGTTTCAGAATTCAAGCAGGTTTGGAAGATACTTAAGTTCCAAACGTTGTGGAGAAAGCTGTGTTAGTAATTTCTCAAAGTGAAGTCCCTGCACTTTATCATGTGCAAGTTGTCAGATTCAATCAGCGAGCAAAAGTAGCTGACCACCTCTGATCCAGCACAGAGTCCTCTAAATAAAAAATAGAGTGAGAAAAGGAAGGCAATAAAGTGGAAAACTGAGATTCCAAAGTATTTCCGTTTTTTAATTTTTTAATGTGTTTTATTTATTTTTGTGAGACAGAGAGAGACAGCACGAGCAGGGGAGGGTCAGAGAGAGAGGGAGACACAGCATCTGAAGACAGGCTCCAGGCTCTGAGCGGGCTGTCAACACAGAACCTGACCCGGGCCCGAAACCAAGAACCGCAAGATCATGACCT
>NW_021910898.1:0-521 GCF_006229205.1 Suricata suricatta | reverse complement strand
TGGGTGACAGACATGGTACTGGTCTGTTGCCTTAGCTCTCCCCCAAGAGTGACTTGCTCACCTGTGTTTACAACAGTTCCTGGCACGCACCCTGTTCCTGACAACAATATGTATTGATGGAGAATGGAAGAATGGAGAAGGAAGGAAGACAGGCAGGCAGGACGGAGGAAAGGAAGGGAGGGAGGAAAGAAGGAAGGAAAGAAGGAAGGAACGGAAGGAAGGAAGGAAGGAAGGGAAGAAGGAAGGTGAGAAGGGAGGGGAGGGAGGAAGGAGGGGGAGGGAGGAAGGAGGGGGAGGGAGGAGGGGAGGGAGGGAGGAGGGGAGGGAGGGAGGAAAGAAGGAAGGGAGTTGTTACATAAATATCAGTGAGGGCATTACAAACCACATCACACGTGGTTCTCTCATCAGGTCCATATGAGCAACTGGGGGCTTACAGCTGGGAAAACTCCCCTTTCCACTAACCAAAGGGTTCGATGGTTCCACTCAGAAGTTTTCAGTGAGTCCAGCTCTCTCTTTATTGT
>NW_021910897.1:0-521 GCF_006229205.1 Suricata suricatta | reverse complement strand
TCCACTTTCCTACAAATGGCTATATGTCATTCCCTCTCATTGCCATGTAGTACTCCATCCATAGAACTCCCTTATGACCCAGCAATAGCATTGCTGGGGATTTACCCAAGAGAGACAGAAATGCTGATGCATAGGAGCACATGTACCCCAATGTTCATAGCAGCAATGTCAACAATTGTCATCTACTTTTTAATGGTGTCTCGAGGACCCCTGCCCCTCACCAGCACCCTGACACCTGTACTCCCCCCATTTTATCCTCACTGAAGGCCTGTGAGGGAAAAAATGATCCCTGTCTCAGTTTATGGGCAAAGCTCTGTCTCACTGGATGGGTGAGGAAGCGCCTTCCGGACACGTTGAGTATTGGCTTTCTGGACTGTCCGTCACCTCTGCTAGATCTGTGACCTTTCGAGGATGCCTGTCCTTTGATCCGTGTTTGTGGTGCCTGGCACACTGCCCACCATCCGGTTCACATCGTTTGCCCTAGCGACCAGCTGGCGAGTGGCAGGCTTGGCCCCTGGATC
>NW_021910896.1:0-521 GCF_006229205.1 Suricata suricatta | reverse complement strand
TAAAATGCTGTGTTGTGACAGGTATCAACTATCCACTAGATACTGAATCAATTTTTCTTAAGCACTACTCACTGCTTGCTTTCCTTGAAGCTAGATCATTCTGAAAATTTCCTGTTAGACCTATGAGTACACTTTAATACTGAGAACTTCAATGGCCTCCTTCCTTTGAAAAAAGAAATGCAAACTCTAAATTGCGTTTGAAATACCAGTGACCTTTGTACAACATGGGTTTTATCTGTGTGAGTCCATTTATACATGCTGTTTTTTTCAACAAATACAATACAGTATGGTAAATGTGTTTTCTTTTCCTTTTGATTTCCTTAACATTTTCTTTTCCCTGGGTTACTTTATTATATGAATATAGTATATAATAGATATAACATAAAACTATGTATTAGCTGATTATGTTCTCAGTAAGGCTTCTAGTCAACCATAGGCTATTAGTGGTTAAGTTTTGGGGAGTCAGCAGTTCTATTCAGTCTCCAGCTTCAATCTCAGCTTCGTCCCCATCTGATCTGTAC
>NW_021910895.1:0-521 GCF_006229205.1 Suricata suricatta | reverse complement strand
TGCTTTCTCTGTCTCTCAAAAATAAATAAAAAAACATTTTATAAAAATGTAAAGTCATGTAGCTATCACAAAAAGGACAAAAGGAAACAGTGATCAGTCAGAGAGAAATTGAGGAAATCTATACAAAAGATGGGGTCAAATTATATGTAAGAGGCGTGTGTATCTGTGTGTGTGTGTGTGTGTGTGTGTTTGCATGCATGTGTATGCATATGTGAAGAGAATGAGTAAGCAATTATGTATGTAATGTGAAACAAGAATATTTTAGTAATGAAGAAAAGTCACTAACAGTTTTATTCAAAGAGATGATCTCCAGCACCTGGGTGGCTCAGTCTGCTCAGTCTGCTAAGTGTCTGACTCTTGGTCTCAGCTCAGATCATGATCTCAGAGTTTCCTGACTTTGAGCCCCATGTGAGGAGTCTGCAGGATTCTCTGGAATTCTCTGTCTCCCTCTCTTTCTGCCCCTCACCTACTCACGCTCTGTCCCTCTCAAAATCAATAAACTTGAGAGAGAGAGAGACACA
>NW_021910894.1:0-521 GCF_006229205.1 Suricata suricatta | reverse complement strand
CCAGCCTTTGACTAGGGGCAGGTTGGGGCACCAGCTGGGCCAATAACACCTTCCCACATCAGCTTCTAGAACAGGAGAATGCTCTTCCTATGTTAAATGCACACGGCAAAGGGCTGAATTCAGGGGAGAAGGTATGCAGCATCGGCTCCGATGTTTCCCTGAGGTAACTGCAAACCCAGTGTTCCAGCCTTCACTTCATGAGCCTGCCAACTTTCTGTCAGCTCTTTCTCCGGCGACTCAGGCTGGAAGGTGTTGAGCCCTTGCTGGGTTTGCCCTCCTTCCCTTCCAAATCAACCAGCCTGAATCAATTCACCCATCAAACTGTCACTCAGACTCCCTCACCCCCTTACACCACCCATTCTCAACATGGTCTTGGGAGGTTAAAAAAATATCTCAGACATTATAGTGGTTTGTGATCCTTCAAAGCTCAGTCCTCCCTGACAAAGTCTTTTTCTTTAGTATTTTATTTAAACTTAAATTAGGGGCGCCTGGGTGGCTCAGTCGGTTAAGCCTCCGGCTTC
>NW_021910893.1:0-521 GCF_006229205.1 Suricata suricatta | reverse complement strand
CTTAGGATTCTCTCTCTCTCTTCCTCCCTCCCTCTGCTCCTCTCCCTATTCGCATTCTCTCCACTCTCCCTCTTAAAAAACAAATAAATAAAAATTTAAAAACAAGTAGTCTGGCAGCTTCTTCAAAAGTTTATAATCCATTTGTTCTACTTATTCCACACTTAGTTATTTACCCAAAAGAAATATTCACAGCCTATTTATTTGTAATAGCCCCAAAATAGAAACAACCCAAATATTCATACACAAATGGAGAAATTAACTGTGGTAAATCCATACAATGGAATGTTACTCAGCAATAAAAAAAGATAATTTATTAACATATTAAAAAGTGGACGATTCTCCAACTAATTATGCTGAGTAAAGAAGAAACCCCCCCCAAAAGTATAAACTCTATTATTCCATTTATATAAAATTCTAGAAAATACATATTAATCTGTAGTCACTGAAAGTTGACCAGTGGTGACCAGGGGGAGTTACAAGGAGCAGGAGGAACCATTTCAAGATGACAGGCACCTTCATTA
>NW_021910892.1:0-521 GCF_006229205.1 Suricata suricatta | reverse complement strand
GCCTGCTTCCGGTTCTGTGCCTCCTTCTCTCTCTGCCCCTCCCCCCTCATGCTCTGTCTCTCTATGTATCAAAAATAAATAAAACATTAAAAAATTTTTTTTAATTCATTTGTTCTACTATAGCAAACACTTTTTCTAAGACAGAGAGAGAGATAGAGATAGGGGCACCTGGGTGGCTCAGTCAGTTGAGAGTCTGACTTTGGCTCAGGTTGTGACCTCAGTTTGTAGGTTCGAGCACTGCATCAGGCTCTGTGCAGACAGCTCAGAGCCTGGAACCTACTTTGGATTCTGTGTCTCCTTCTCTCTCTGACCCTCCTCTGATCACATTCGTCTTTCTGTGTCTCTCAAAAATAAGTAAACACTTAAATTAAAAAAGAAACAGAAAAGAGAGAAAGCAAGAGAGGGCAGATGAGGAGGGAGAGAGAGAATCTTAAGCAGGCTCCCTGCCCAGCACAGAGTTCAACACAGGGTTCAATCTCACAACTGTAAATCATTACCTGAGCTGAAATCAAGAGTCAAGT
>NW_021910891.1:0-521 GCF_006229205.1 Suricata suricatta | reverse complement strand
AGCCCCTTCCAGATAGAGAACCTGCAAGGAAACCTTGTTGGCAACCTTTCTCCCCAACTTCTCCGCCAAGGTTTACCTTCAAGCTCGGAAGATTTGCTTTTTAAACAGTGTGTGTGTTTAGCAATACACTAAATGGAGGTGAGAAAGAGGACCAAGGCAGGAAATTCCCTAAGCAGTGATTTGGGGTGCTGTTTTATAGAAGTACTGCCACCATGCAGGTTTATGAAAACCCAATTAAAATGTTATGATGTGGCAAAGTACCATTTGCCCCTTCCGAGTGTCATTTGTCTCCTGTCTGGCACTCACGGCATGCAATCCCTTGTGGATTCCCACCGGGATGGGAAATACAGGCCACTGGACAAAGCTAGCTGCCTTCCCGTACCATTTCTACCCTAAGAGACAGGGGAGGCGGGACGAGGGAGAAGGCGGTGCTCCGTGTCCGGTGAAGGCTGGGCGTTAACAGCAGCCAGGCACCATCCTGGACGCTGTGCAGAGGCCTCTCCAGTCTGTCTTCCTCACTA
>NW_021910890.1:0-521 GCF_006229205.1 Suricata suricatta | reverse complement strand
AGGTGGTGGTGATGGAGGAGGGCACTTGTGGAGAAGAGCACTGGGTGTTGTATGGAAACCAATTTGACAATAAACAATTTTTTTTAAAAGTTATAAGAGGAAAATGAAAAGAGGTAATTTATTTCATTAATTTCTCTGGGGGAAAATGATCCAATAAGAAATAAGGAGCTATCATTCTGATTGGAGCTTCTTTAGGGGAGACTTTTCTGTCTGATAAAGAAAGCCCCTGCTTCATTGGCTTGGCCCATTCACCCTGCCTTGAATGCGAGTATGTAAGCTCCTGCTTCCTGAAGCCGATGAGACCATTAGGCAATAAACTTAAAAACAAATTTTAAAAGTCAACATCCTTAGTCTTGCAAAACAGGAAATCAGTAAAGGTCAAGAAAATTGTTATCATCGAAGGTAATCCAATCTGGAACCAACTACTTGAAGCTATTTTGTTATATGAAGTTAGCAATATATGAATAACAAAGTTGTGACAGCTTATTAGCTTAACCTATAATTTTTTTCTTGTTTTGGGG
>NW_021910889.1:0-1285 GCF_006229205.1 Suricata suricatta | reverse complement strand
CACGGACCCCACAGTGGCACTGATGTGGGGATTTCTGAACGTTCCCAACCTCCAGGAACACCCTCTTCTGAATACATCAGTTGGGGCAAATTTGCTAACTGAAACACTGGGGTCACCCAGACGTGTTCACACAGGGCAAGCCCTCGGGTGCCTCCCCCGGGTGGGGTCCCTTCATCAGTGGGTGCGAACCGTCCCCACCGCCATGCAGCACGCACCGACTGGGGAGTAGTGACCAGACTCTGGCTTGCCCTGCACCGCGCATGTCTGGGCCTAGCATCTGCCCCTGTCCGGTCCCCACCACAGCCGGAAGCCGCTGGTGTGGCCATGCGGCTACTCCCTACACACAGGGACAGGGGGCTCAACAAGTGCCAGAAGGTTGTTTTGCTTCTGGGCTTGAACCTCTGACGTGAGGCCCCTTACACATGAGGTGCTCGGTGTTTAGGGGCCTCCGCTTCATACAAAGCGCCACAGTGTGAGCGGGGGTCAGCGCCACCACAGGAAGCCACTCACACAGCACCCGTCCTCGGGGAGGGGGCTGTCCGCCGTCTTTGCCCACTTGAGTCACCGGGTGGGCAGGACAGGGCCACAGAGGCCCGATACCCACATGTGATTTCTCACCCGGAAAGCTCTCCGGGCTGGCTGCGGGTCCGCTTGGGAAGGTCCTTTGTGCATTCACCGTGAACATTCTGAAAAGGCCTCTTGTCGAATTCTTCTGCTATTTTGCAATGTCAACAGACATGATGCTCTGAAGTGGCAAATGAGGCTCGGCTGTGACAAAGCCCCTTTATCCCCCAGAGGCCCTGTGAGTCAGACACACTTGGGGAGGTGAAAGGTCCCAGAGCATCGGGACGCCCTGCCCGGAGCCCGGCAGGAGGGAAGCCAGGAGCCAGACCGTTCCCGGGCTCCCACGAATGGACTGGGCATCCCGTGGGGAGGGGGTGTCTGCGGGGCTGGGGGGCATCACAGCACAGAGTTGGTCTTGCTCTGCTAGAAAGCACTTAACAAAACCAGTGAGGACAGGACTGCACAGGCATAGCTGTGAGGCTCCAGGCCGAACAAAGAAAGACACAGGACGTCCAGTTCAATCTGAACTTCAACTAGACAAGTACGTCCCACGGGCCCTCTCCTGCGCTAACAACTCAGTGTCAAGAACGCCTGTGACGTGCCGTCAGCAGGGCTGGCCAGGGAAGACGCTTGATGACCGCCGTGTCAGTGATCACAGATGAATCCCACTGACCAGCACTGGTGCGCACCCCGAGCATCTGGGGTCACCCAAACTAGAGGG
>NW_021910888.1:0-521 GCF_006229205.1 Suricata suricatta | reverse complement strand
GCCTGGGTGGCTCAGCTGGTTAAACATCCGACTCTTGACTTCGGTTCAGGTCATGATCTCACGGTTTGTAGGTTCAAGCCCCACATCAGGCTCTGTGCTCACCGTGCAGAGCGCGCTCCAGATTCTCTCCCTCTCCCCCCTTCTCTCTGCCCCTCCCCTGCTCTCCTTTTTCTTCTCTCAAAATAAATAAACTTGAAAACAACTTTAAAAAATGCTACACTGCCAGTCTCTCACTTAAAAAATAATAAAATAAAAAGAGTCCTGCCCAGGGCTTATTAGCACAGTGTCTGCGGACAGCAGGGCCAGGGGAGGGGGGTACATAGGATGATTCAGGGAGCTCACATCTCCACTCTCTGCTATCTTGCTTCCTATTTCAAGGGCCTCTCCCACGGGGTCTCCTGCACAGGTGTTCTGTGACCTGCCCTTAGGGCACCCACACCCTCCCACACCAGGCACTGATCACAAGTGTCATCAGCCGTGGGCCCTGAGGCTCACGGGGTCAGAGGTGGTGTTCCCATCCC
>NW_021910887.1:0-521 GCF_006229205.1 Suricata suricatta | reverse complement strand
GTCAAGGAAGACTTTGAGAGATGGGGAGGAAGGGGGTGGGGGGTGGAGAGTGCCGAGGGACCAAGACAAGAGACTGGTCACAGCAGGGACAGTGGTCCTGGGGCCGGTGAGCAGAGCAGCCCAGTGGCAACAGCGGTTACCTGTAGTGACCTTAAGGGAGACATGGCTAAGAATGTGCGTGAGAACCTAGCAGGGCGTCAGCAGTGTCTCCTATCTGTCTCACTATCTGACACTCAGATAGCGTCCTGTCACCTTCCGGTTACCTATGGCCACAATACAAATCACCCAAAAACTTCGGGACTTGAAATTGAACAGGGTCACCTGGGCGGTTCTCACACTGGGTCTCTCGAGAGGTTACAGACCCACAGTGGGGGCTGGGCTGCACCATCTGGAAGGTCTCCTCCCTCACCTGAGGGGGCGGGAGGGGGGTCAGCTGGGACTGTTGTCCAGACCACCTATGCGAGCCACTCTGTGTGGCTTAGGCTTCTCTGTGGCTCAGAGACGTGGGGAACAGGAATCTC
>NW_021910886.1:0-521 GCF_006229205.1 Suricata suricatta | reverse complement strand
TGGAGCAGGCATTCCCGAAGAAATACCCCTACGCATGAGGAATAGTGACATGTGGTCGGGTACCACAGGACAGAAGGAACTCGGAGAAGAGCTGGGGCCCTTCCTACTGCTGAGCACAGCCCTTCCATGGCCCTCACCCTTCTGCTGCTTGGTCACTTCCACAGTGACATTCTGTCTTTCCAGTCAACCTGCCACCTTATACTGCTATTGCTGGCCCTTTGGAGAAGAAAGGGCCAGAATCCTCAGGGGTGCCTAGTGTATGTTCTTGTCAGGGATTTCTTGCAACAATGTGTTGCCTCCACTACAAATTCTCTGATGAAGCTCATTAGTCCCTCAAGGCCTGAATATTTCACTTTTACCAAGTGCTCCCACATCAGTTCATAATGATCAGGGATGAACTTTGTACAACTTGTCATTTTTAAAAGCTATGGACAAAAAAGGGGTGTGCCACTCGCTCTGTTTCTTCAGGCTCCGTCCCTCCCCCCGTCCTCCTGCACACCCCTCCCGTGCTGATGTGCACA
>NW_021910885.1:0-521 GCF_006229205.1 Suricata suricatta | reverse complement strand
TCCTCTTGCTGCCCTATTAGCCCACTCCATGCCGCACCCCTGTGGCACTCTGGGTGTCCTGCAAATCTTGCTATTCTGTGAACTTATCATGCATGTTTACGACGCACGCTATGCCACAGTTTGCTCGGTACACAGACTCCTTCCTCTGAGCGATTTTCCCCGACCACGCCTCTGTCACATTCCCAACTGAGAATTGAGGAATTACTTTTTCTTAAGTTCATTTATTTTGAGAGACAGCAAGAGAATGCATGCGTCTGAACGCAAGCAGGGGAGGGGCAGAGAGAGGTTCCATGCTGTGTGCCCAGAGCCCGACTCGGGACTCGAACCCACAAACTGAGAGACTGTGACCTGAGCTGAAATCAAGAGCTGGACACTTAACCATCTGAGCCACCCAGGTGCTCCAGGAATTAATTTTTCTTACACCTGTGTTCACGTTGTATTTTACTGAAATTACAAGCATAGCTTTTCATAAACACTTTTTAAATGTTATTACATTTTTTGAGAAAGGGATAGAGTGTGAG
>NW_021910884.1:0-521 GCF_006229205.1 Suricata suricatta | reverse complement strand
ATAAGGCGAAGCCCCTAAAGGACAATTTTGGGGTACTTAACATAGTGGGGAGAACTTAAATTATGAAACTTGTTCATTTCATAACCTTAAGGTTTCACAGTGTATGTGGCATTCTCTTGGAGAATTAAAGATACTGCGTTCTGTTAGTCAAGATGGTGATCCTCAGCCAGGACATCATGCTCAGGCCAGTTCAGAAGCCAGCTCTTTGCCTTCCAGCAATCTAATCAACATATTTGTCCAAAGATTCAGATAACAAAACTAGACTGGGCCACCTGACTTCTTTTCTTTTTTCTTGATGTCCTCAGCAAAGGCATAAAATACGTCATACATCAGCTGTTCTAACTCTTTTTTTTCCAGTTAATATAGTCTATCAAAACTTCAGATAAATGTATAATTCATGTTTAAAGAAATTTATATTTTTAGTGGTTTTTAAAAAATTTTTTTCTTAGTGCCATATATGTTTTGAGGGGAAACTTAGAAATCCCATTGGATGAAGGTAGTAATATACCCACAATTATATA
>NW_021910883.1:0-521 GCF_006229205.1 Suricata suricatta | reverse complement strand
TGTCTAGAATACCATCATCTAAATCAGGCATGGATGAGGCTTGTGGGTGTGGTTTCTTAAGGGCAGGTTCTAGAAGATGGTTATTCTGGTGCAATAGTTCTACAAAACCGGAGAGAAAAGTCCTCTGCCTCCACAAACACAACACACAATGGTGGGACAGGCATAGGGTAATGGTTATAGATATTCCTACTCCAAATGAGGGGAAATGTGAAGTGCAAAACAATCCCTGGTCCATAATAATTCTGAAATCTACCCAGGAAAATATTGGAACTTCCTTGATTACCTTCAAAATCTGGGAATAATTCTCCATGAGTTTTAGCTCCACCTTCTGAGTTCTTGGTTTCTCCCTCTGAGTCATTCTTCTCTTTTTTTCGTGGAAGAAAGCATATATTGAGAATATGGGGAGTCCAGTGACCTCTTTTTATTCTGTGCTGTCTCTGTCCTTCTCAGTTCTTCTTCTGAAGTTAGTTTTCTCAAGATCTTTGTGGGTCTTCTCTAAATCTGATGTTCACTCTTTACAC
>NW_021910882.1:0-521 GCF_006229205.1 Suricata suricatta | reverse complement strand
ATATAAATAGTTATCGCCTTCATCATAATTCAAGCTGTAGCTTAATGTCATCAGGAGACTAAGCAGTAAATATATAGAGATTCATGAGCTATAAATTATAAAATAGGCTTCGCTATGTATTACAACACAGACAAATGATATCTACAGAGACTAGTTTGTTTATAAATTGAACAAATGGGAATATTTCCATAATTATAGGATCACTTTAAAGACATGGAGCAAAAATGATCTTAAAACATTAAGGAAATGTATATTGGTAGATAAATGTCATTAGCAAAGAGAAAATGAAGAATGTGAGGAGGAATGAGTTTATTCTTATTGGTGAGAAAAGGGGCAAAATTAGGCTTTTTAAAAAAAAATTATTTAAATCCAAGTTAGTTACTATACAGTATAGTATTGGTTTCAGGAGTAGAACCCAGTGAGTCATCACTTACGTATAACACACTTGTGCTGCTTATCCCAATTAAGTACTTTCCTCAATGCCCATCATCCATCTGGCCCATCCCCCCACCCATCTCTCC
>NW_021910881.1:0-521 GCF_006229205.1 Suricata suricatta | reverse complement strand
TTTTTTTTTTATCCATTGGCCCTTTCATTAGTCTGATCAGGATGCTGTAACAAAAATATCACATACCAGGTGGCTTAAACAAACAAATTTATTTCTCAGAGTTCTGGAGAGTAAGAAGTTTGAGATCAAAGTTCCAGGGAATTTGGTTTCTGATAAGGTCTCTTTTTCTGGTTTGAAAGTAGTCATCTTCTCATTAAGTTCTCACATGCCAGAGAGAGGGAGAGAATGAGCTTTCTGATGTCTCCTTTTATAAGGACACTAATCCTATTGAATCCAGCCTCCAACGTTATGACCTCATTTAACCCTAACTATTCTGTTACCCCAAATACATTGGAAATTAAAGCCTCAACATATGAATTGTGGGGAGACACAACCAGTGTATAGCAGCCCCACTGACTTATATATAAAATTTTCTTATGGACGTGTATTACAAGTGTAGTGCTTTGGATATATGGTTGCAGAAGGAATATAATTCCTGAAGCTGAGGTTTTAGGTTTGCTGAACAAACATTAACAGAATTT
>NW_021910880.1:0-521 GCF_006229205.1 Suricata suricatta | reverse complement strand
GTTTTGTTTTCTTCTTTAGGTTTGCTGGTTTGGTTTGTGCATTTGCCTGCTTTTTTTCCGTTTGTCTCTTTTCTCTTCCAGGACTACCTCAAGAAACAAGCCAAAGGACACATGGTGGAGAGTCCCAAATATCCATATGAACAGGGAAATAAAATAAGCAAAGGCACAACAAGAGAGACCAAGGGACACCATTAAAGGATTACTTGCTGAACAGACAGGCCCTGGACAGCCAATGAACCTCCTTTAATAGAGCAATACTCACAGGTGCAGAGTGCATAACAAGCTTTTAAGCTGACAAGAGACAGAAAGCTAGCAAAAACTTTCCTCTAAAGATATTCCAGGAAGAAGTGACAGCTAAAGAATTGGTCAAAACAGATATAAGCAACATAACTGACCATTGGGTGTTATATGGAAACCAATTTGACAATAAACTGTTAATAAAAAAAATCTCCCAACAAATTAGAGCCCTGGACCATATGGCTTCCCTGCGGAATTCTACCAGACATTTAATGCTGAGGTAA
>NW_021910879.1:0-521 GCF_006229205.1 Suricata suricatta | reverse complement strand
TTCAGTTGATGCAGAAAAAGCATCTGACAAAGTTCAACATCCATTCATGATTAAAAAAAAAAACCCTCAACAAAGTAGGTTTAGAGGGAACATAATTCAACGTAATAAAAGGCCAGAGACAAAAAATCCACAGGTAATATCATCCTCGTGGGGGAAAACTGAGAGCATTTCCTCTATGGTCAAGAATAAGACAGGGATGTCCACTCACACCACTCTTATTTAACATAGTGCTGGAAGTCCTAGCCACGGCAATCAGACTACAAAAAGATATAAAAGGCATCCAAACTGGCAAGGATGAAGTCAAACTTTCACTATTTGCAGATGACATGATACTCCATATAGAAAACCTAAAAGACTCCACCAAAAAATCGCTAGAACTGATAACACAATTTCAGTAAAGTCGCAAGACTGCCTCTTTAGCAGGTGGTGCTGGGAAAACTGGACAGCAACATGTAGAAGAATGAAACTAGACCAATCTCTTACACCATACACAAAAATAAGATCAAAATGGCTGAAGGACC
>NW_021910878.1:0-1285 GCF_006229205.1 Suricata suricatta | reverse complement strand
TTATTCTCTTTGTACTTTTGCTGACTTACATACCTGTATTCTCGAGGTTTCCTTTTAGTCAGCAATGGCATCCGGCAGGGCTTAGAGAATTAAAGGAATCCAGGAACACTTGATTTGCTGACAAAGGCCACTAACAAAGTCAGCGAAAGATGCAATGGGTCTGGGTCTGCTACATCCACAAAGGTCTCTAGCATGTGAACCCAGTTAGGCTCTTTTCAATATGATTCCCCTGCTTCCCCTCCTCATACCTTTGTCTATTGCCTGTATGCCTCCAAAACTCTTCCCAGATCTTCCCCCCAAATGAAGCCAGCTTGGTACATGAGGCTCCTTCACTTGTTTCTACTTTCTTCAAAGGGCTTTTTACATTTAACTGACATTTACACTGACATGAGACAGGCCCCCTACTCCTTGGGGAAGATGCTCAGTTCAGTGTTAGGGATACTTCTTGTCCATTTGGTCAAAATCTAGAACGTTCATGGCAAGAATGCAAACACTGTATAATTTTCTCCTCTTTGTTTTTCTGTGCAATCTGAGTGAATTGTACATGTTCCTTCGTGCTCAGTGACTTCACATATTCTATTTAAATTAATCGATCATGAAACCTTTCCTTCCAATTCAAGAAATTCTTTCTCCTGATATCAGCAGGGTCCACTCAACCACTTAAGCATTTGGTCTTGGTACTGAGGTACACAGAGGATCATTAGGAGTTAACTAATTTTGATGTATGGGCTTTAATGGTTGTCAAAGAAAGCAAGGTCAAGAAAGATGGTGAGAGGGAGAAAAAGAAGAGAAAATACAAGTTGGAAGGAAAGAGGGGGAAAAAAGGAAAGTAAGGTTTTAAAGAGAGAGAGGAGAAAGGGAAAAGAGGGAGGGAGGAGACTAAAGCAGAGAATTCTTACTCTGGAAGCCTATGATAGTACCATTATTTTGGGGACCATGCCTACAACTCTTATTAGTTGTGCCACATACAGTAGAGACGATTCTGTTAGTGTTGAAGCTGTATAGGGTTGTTTGCCTGAACACAGTGAATTAAGACACCTTGAAGTCCTCTGAGGTGGGGGCGGGACAAAGGTGGAAGTAACTCTTGCCCGTGATGATTAGTCCATGCTTTCTTTAGACTGGTCCTGGCAGATGTAAGCTCAGTAGTTGCACAAGGCTCTCCCTAGATGGTACTGCATCATTAAACTCCTATTTAACTGCATAAGTGGGTAGAATGAGGGCTCACAGTCTGACACGTGCAATGTAGAAATAATCCTTCTCTTTCTAACCACAACATCTAAGTTGC
>NW_021910877.1:0-2605 GCF_006229205.1 Suricata suricatta | reverse complement strand
TGGTAGGGGACTAAAAATGCGGACAGGGAGAGAAGGGAAAGGATTTAGAATACATTGAAAAGGCTCCATAAAGTTTTCTGCCTGAATCCATTCATTTCACCTGTGACGAAGATGAGAGAGGACGGAAAAGAGCCAAATCATGGGCCTTTCCTATCACAGTATATAATCTAACTGTATGAAATAGTCAGCAGTAACAAGACCAGTGAGCCCAGAAGAATAACCGCAAAAATACAGTCAACTGATACTTGACAAGGGGGCAAAAATACAATGGAGACAGAAAGTATTTTCAATAGTGAGGGAACAGATAAAACTAGAAATCCATATTCAAAAAAAATTGAATCTAGACACAGACCTTATCCTCCTAAAAAATTAACTCAAAATGTATAACAGATCTAAATATAAAACACAAGACTACAAAACTCCTAAAAGAAAACACAGGAAAAAATTCAAGGTGACCTTGGGTTTGGCAACAACTTTTAAGCTACAACATCAAAGGCTTTATCCATGGAAGTAGTGACTGATAAAGTTGAACTTGATTAAAATGAAATACTTCTACTTTGTGAAAAACACTGATAAAATGACAAGAGAAAGCCATAAGCTGGAAGAAAATATTTGCAAAACGCACATCTGATAAAGGATTTCATCATATGATATTCCTAAAACTCAACCAGAAAATGACCAACCCCATTAAAAAGTGGACAAAAGAGGAGTACCTGGGTGGCTCCATCAGTTAAGTGTCCGCCTTCAGCTCAGGTCATGATCTCCTGGTTCTTGAGTTCGAGCCCCACATCAGGCTCTGTGCTGACAGCTCAGAGCCAGGATCTGCTTCAGATTCTGTCTCCTTCTCTCTCTGCCCTTCCTCCATGGGCACTCTGTCTCTCTCTCTCTCAAAAATAAACTAAAAAAATGGGCAAAAGATCTGAACAGCCACCTTACAGAAGAATATAGAAAATAAGCATATGAAAGTATGATCAACATCACGTGTCATTAGGGAAATACAAATTTGAATAAAAATGAGTATACTACTCTATGCCAGTAGAATTCTAGGTGGAAATCCAAAATACCGACACCACGAAATTCTGGCAAAGATGTAGAGGAACAGGAGCGCTCGTTCATTGCTAGTAGGATTGCAAACTGGTACAGCCACTTTGGAAGATAGTGGGAAGTCTTTTTCAAAAAACTAAGCATATTCCTACCATATGATGCAGCAATCATGTTTCTTGTTTACCCAAATGAGTTGGAATACATAAGTCCATGCAAAAACCTGCACGTGGATGTTTTATAGCAGCTTTATTCATAATTCATAATTGCCAGAACTTGGAAGTAATGGTTTAGATGTCCTTCAGTAGGTGGTGGGTACATAAGCCATGGTATAGCAAAACTGTAGAAATTATTCGGTGGTAAAAACAAATGAGCTATTAAGCCAGTGAAAATGGAGGACGTATAATGCCCCTTACTAAGTAAAATAAGCCAATCAAAAAGTACATGCTGTGTGATCCCAGCTGTATGACATTGTGGCAAAGGTAAAACTGTGGAGACAGTAGAACGGTCATCGGTGGCCAAGGACTGGGATGTGGGCAGGGGTGAGCAGGCAGAGCACAGGATTTCTAGGGCACTGAAATACTCTGATGATACTGTAGCGGTGGATACATATACGTTTTTCAAAACCCATAGAATCCACAGCAGCAGAGTGAACACTAGTGTAACGTACGGACTTGGGGTGTATTGATGTATCCCTGTAGGTTTGTCACTGGTGTGGTGTGCTCCACTCGGTGTGCACTCTGGTGCGGTACACAGCTAGTGGGGAAGGCTGTCCATGTGTGGGGCCAGGAGGCAGATGGGAACCGTCTGATGTTATGCTCGGTTTGCACTGAGCCTAAAATGAGGCTGAAAAGTATTGTTAGAATCAAAAAAGGCATCATCTTCTTTTGTCCCTTAATGGCATCTATATGATTTGCCTAATTAGAAAAAAAGGCATGCCTCCATTAGATTTATATTGACTGTCATCCAGATTGATCAGGGTGTGTCTTTCAGTTTATGTTACTGATGATGTTGTCAACTGCTTATAAAGACAGATCACCATTGAAAGCGCCAGACAGAAACTCTGAGGTTCTTTGTGTGGTGGCTGCCACCTCAAAGAGCTGGCTTTGTTAGCGTTTCCATCGGTATGTGTTTGGGGAAGTACCAGATAGAGTTTTTTCCAGAAGAAACTGACTCCTGGGTTTCAGGGAAGAATTTATTATAATGGAAAGTGACGGTTTATCTGACTACAGGCATTGGGGGCAGGTTTCCTTACTGTGGACATAGAATTTCTCTGTATTTGTAATTCAGAGGTAATGGTCAGAGGGGAGCTTACCTAACTCTGTCATTCCTAGGTAGATTTTTCTGCATTTGGACTATTGAGAGGACAGCGAAACTGAATAAATATGTAACAGCAAATTACATCAGTGACCTGAAAGAACAGTAATTCTGTGAAAGTCAAGGCAGAGGGCAAGGGAAGGTTGGAGGTTAGAGAAAGTATCTGCGTGTAACTGAGATGCAGACTGAAATGGAAGTAGAAGGAGCAGGGGGCAGGACGTTTGTGGGTGGAGGAGGAAATGAAGGA
>NW_021910876.1:0-521 GCF_006229205.1 Suricata suricatta | reverse complement strand
AAAGCAGAATTGGAACTGTAAATACAGAGAACTGAGTTGTCAGAGGGGGAAAGAGTGGGGCACTAGGCAAAATGGGTGAATGGGAGAGTAAGATCTCAGCCTCCACATATGTAGGTCACAGAAGTAAAAAGCAGAGCACAGGAATACAATCAGTAATACCATGACACCGATGCAATGGAACAGATGGCAGCTACACTTATGGAAAACACAGCATAATATGTAAACCTGTCCAATGTGTACACCCAAAACTGATGTCCACTGTATGTCAACTATACTCAGAAATAAAAATTAAAAACAAAACTAAGACTTTAACTGTGGTAATAATATAGCATAATGTATAAAGTTGTGGAATCACTGTTGCACACCTGAAGTCATGTGACATTGTGTCAACTACGCTTCTATTAAAAGTAAAGACACTTTAAAAGTAAAAAAACATTCAGCAAAAGCTGCAGAATATGCAAAACAGAAACTTAGTGCTTAAGCAATGACTCTTCATCTGAGATTTTATCAGAATTACTCAA
>NW_021910875.1:0-521 GCF_006229205.1 Suricata suricatta | reverse complement strand
GGTATATGAGACAAAGAGGCAAAACAGCAGATGATTTTGGGTAGGGGTAAGACACTGACCATCAAGAGAAACGGGCTTGTGGCTACGCAGTGGGGGGAGCAGTATGAGAAAAACCCAGAATCCCCAAGACATGTCTTGAATCAACGTGTCACCAGACCGTAGACGAGAGGTAGACACCAGTGGAAGACTGCAGCTAGTCCACAGAGGCAGCTCCTTCACCGGGTAAGATCCTTCTAGAACAGAGTTTTGGTTCTCTTCCCTGGGCCCGCCAGCCAGGTGTTGTAAATAAAACTTTATTGAAACAGTCACACCCATTTGTGTGTATGACGGGTGCCAAGGCCAGATGTACCATCAGGAGCTGAAGCTCTGGTCTATATTCCCTTTCTTGTTCTCAGAGTGTCTGAAGATCACATTACCTCCTTTTCCTTTCTTATTTCCCCTGTGAAACGGAGCATGCTCATAATTTCTACCTTCCTTCTTCCTTCCCCCTAATAATAGAGAACGGTGTTTATCAAGCCTGC
>NW_021910874.1:0-521 GCF_006229205.1 Suricata suricatta | reverse complement strand
CTGTGATTGTTTCTTGACTAGACCTTGATTAATATACTCCTATCAAACAGAAATGGGTGCTCAATAGTTCATCATAAGCTATGCACAAGAAATTCTATGGTAGCACGATTCATAATAGGCCAAATGTCCATTAAGGAGAAGAGAGAACTAATTTGTGGTATATTCAGGGAAAGGAATGCTATAGAGCAATGATAATACATAAACTACAAAAACATGCAACAACACAAATAGAAATATAGTGTTGAGTGAAAGAAACAGAAACAAAAGAAAACATGTATATGATTCCATTTTGGTGAGGTTTAAATTTTTTTTAACGTTTATTTATTTTTGAGAGAGAGAGAGAGAGAGACACACACAGAGTGTGAGTGGGGGAGGGTCAGAGAGAGAGGGAGACATAGAATCAGAAGCAGGCTCCGGGATCTGAGCTGTCAGCACAGAGCCTGATGTGGGGCTCAAACCCACCAACCGTGAGATCATAACCTGAGCTGAAGTCAGCCACTTAACCGATTGAGCCCCCCAGA
>NW_021910873.1:0-521 GCF_006229205.1 Suricata suricatta | reverse complement strand
CAAGAATGAGTGTTGGCAGATTTCCAATTCTAGGGCTTAATGAGGAATGTGGCTAGAAGGGGTAAAATGTCCAGTGGTGTTTGCCTGTGTGCTCTGTATATAACTGATACACATATTTTAGGAGGTTTCTGTTAGGCTTAAAGCATTACCTAAGGAAAAACTCAAGAACGTCTCTAAAAATATCAGGTCAGCTATTGTGACCAAACCAACACTTATTGAATGAAGAAGACTAAGCTGTTGAGTGGTATTTTCCTATTTCGAAATTAGAGGGAAAGAAATTGCTTGAGAAAAATGGGAAATGGCTGGTAGCTATTTTTCTTGTGGAAGGACAGGAGTTTCTTGTCTTTTTGATATATTATCCTAATGTGATTAATCTTTGTTTTCTCTGTGACCATGGAATTCCTAGGAAGTGATCTAAAATCTAAAAGCAACCTTCTGAATAACCAGGAGACTCTAAAGAGAAAATGGATAGACAGTAGAATGAAATAAAATATGTCCTCAAGAAATAATGCAGATTTTGC
>NW_021910872.1:0-521 GCF_006229205.1 Suricata suricatta | reverse complement strand
TACTCTCCTTGTTAACTCGCTCTCCAAGTAAATAGATGAATGATATTTCAGGAAGAAGAGATCTTCTCTAATGAAGACCTTTACCAGATAACCTTGGCTAAAGGATAATTTATGGTAAATAAGTGTAGTATCTATGAGGCATGACACCAATATATGCTTTTCTCTGGGTACATTCTTTGAGCTTTTCACTGATTATTTGGGGCCAGAGAGTAAGTATCTTATGTGAGAAAGAAGAAACTGGGAAGGCACAAGGGGTGCCACAGACCACTCTTTGTTTCATCTGTGCCTCTGTTCTTGAAATTTGTGGTTAAATCTAATACTTGGAACTCTGCTTCTTGGGAGTATGATTTGATTATCTGATCCTGAATCTTAACTAAGACTTTGTGACCTAATGGATTTAGGCATGAGAGAGAAAGAGATATAGAGGATGACTCCAGAGTTGGTGATGGCCTTACATGAAATTAGGTCTCCTGGAGCAGTAAGGCCATGCTCCTGTCATTAAGGAGAATATAATGAAGTTG
>NW_021910871.1:0-521 GCF_006229205.1 Suricata suricatta | reverse complement strand
GATTAAACTAGGGTCAGCGGTTAATGGGTGGCCTATTCTCTTATCTATAGTCAGCAAGCGGTTGTTTACAGAAGCAAGAAATAGCGGTTAAGGTTCTAAGTCTAATACTAACACTCAGAGTTTAACACTCAAATTGGGCCCTTACAGGGGGAGGGGCAGAGGGCAAGAAGGAGAGAATCTCAAGCAGGCTCCATGCCCAGTGTAGAGCCCGATGTGGAGCTCCATCTCACAAACTGTGAGATCATGACCTAAACCGAATCAAGAGTCAGATCTATAACTGACTGAGCCACCCAGATGCCTCTCAAATGTGAAATTTTTTTTTTTATATTTCCAACTTAGAACCGGTAGAAAAGAGGTCTCTTATTTATTGTTCCGGGAAAGTAGTTTTGTTCCCAATATAACAAAATAGAATTTATGGAGTCTATTCTGTTTAGTAGATACATATTTGATTATATTTTCTGGTTAGAGGTTCTGTATAGGAAGAGATGAAACTCACTCAGCAGACATACATCAAAAACACT
>NW_021910870.1:0-521 GCF_006229205.1 Suricata suricatta | reverse complement strand
GCTTTAACATCCAGGATCTCTTGGAGATAGAGTATTCTCTACAAGTTTGGATATGGCTACTCTTTTTTTTTTTTAATTTTAATGTTTATTTATTTTTGAGAGAGAGACAGACAGAGTACTCATGGGGTAGGGGGTAGAGAGAGAGGGAGTCACAGAATAAGAAGCAGGCTCCAGGCTCTGAGCTGTCAGGACAGAGCCCGATGTGGGGCTCAAACTCATGAACCCTGAGATCATAACCTAAGCTGAAGTCAGATGTCCAATCAACTGAGCCACCCAGGTGCCCATGAGTACGGCTACTCTTGATTCAGGCTACCCATGAATTAAAAAAAAATCACTTGGAATGGACATCATATTGATATTCAGAGGCTAACCAGCAAAAAAAAACAAAACAAAACAAAATCAATGAGGTAGTTGTCACATTCTCTTGTTAAAACAATTCTGCTGTCAAGTTGGTTATTCCACTGATCTTAATTAACAATTGAATTCCATGGGCCAATCCACAGTCTACTTGGTTATGTGGC
>NW_021910869.1:0-521 GCF_006229205.1 Suricata suricatta | reverse complement strand
AGTGTCATTGTAACTACTGTATTATAAATGATGGAAAATAATTGCATATGTTAAAAAATATGAAACTTTAAAAAGTAAAAAAAATTACAAAAAATAAATAAATAATAAATAAATAAATGTTCTGGACATATATTGTAATTGTTTCATGAGAAGGTTTTTCATTTAGCCAGTCTCTAGTATTCATTTGGTGGAGGTACACCTGTCATTTTCTTCAATGTATCTTTTTTCCTAATTTTACAGTCAAAGGAAAAGCTTTTAAAATGGCTTAAATTAACTTATCTACAGACTTTTCAGGGAGTAGCATAATCATCTTGGCTTACCGCTGCTCCAGGTTAATTACTTTTCACTGCAGGTGCAGAATGTAACAGAAAAGTGAAATCTATAAACCACACTTATACTGACAGCATGAAGAATTAGGTTTTGTACAAACAGCATGACCACTTAGGATTTGCTTGTATCTTCATCTACGAATTGACAAGGCAGTAATATGGAAAGCATATGGTGGACCACAGTCTACAAGA
>NW_021910868.1:0-521 GCF_006229205.1 Suricata suricatta | reverse complement strand
TGTTGCTAATTGTAGTTTCAGGTTCACTGTTGTCCTCGCCTACCCCCTGGTGGGAATGCCCCCTCCTCCACCCTGCCAACCCAGTAACCAAGACCTCTAATCAGAAAGCCCAAGAAACAGAGCATTCTGCACCTGGAGTCACTGGGAGTGATGGACAGTGGGCTAATACCACATCCGTTTCTTGGTTCTGTACCCATGTGCTCAGCTATTGGGTCACAGATTTCTGTATCAGCCATTGGTCGAACTGCATGTACTGCAGGCTGGAGAACAATACCCCTCCCTTGCAGAGGATCATCCCTAAATTAGTGCCTCAGCTGAGCTTTAATAGAATGTTCTAGTATTCCCATCAGTCCAATTATTTCAGGGGGAGTCTAAGCTCACACAGACGGTCCCCTAAAGTTGCTGCTGAAATCAGGGGTAAGTTGAGAGAATGTGGCTCAGGTTTTCAGAAACATTTGCTATAGGGAAGAAATTTTAATGTTCTTTAAAATGACTATGAGGACACCTGGGTGGCTCAGCCT
>NW_021910867.1:0-521 GCF_006229205.1 Suricata suricatta | reverse complement strand
TTAAGTAGTAATTAACATACAAAGATTTGGTGTTCTTGATCTAAATTATGGTCAGTGGGTCCAAGGACACTAATAAAAAACAGTGATAGTGCATTTGGAACAGCTGTTCATTTAAAAATTGGAAATAAGTGTTAAGAAACCCTCAATTTATTGTAATCAATCTAAACTCTAATAAAGCTCTGAAGAGGATAATGAAGAATAGGGCATTCTTGTTGGGTAATCATAGATGTTCTATACAAATAAGATAAAATGTTAAATTAAGACACAAAACTAAAACTTTCAGATCACTTCCTCAGTAATGCTGTTTGAATGTCATCCCTATTTGAACTTGAGAGATAAAAGGTGACATTCATATTGGAAATTGGAGTCTATTACAGAGGTTAGTTGCCTACTTTTAAATATCACTTTAGATCTGTACCTTTGTATAAAGCTTTATCTTACTCTTTAAATTATTGAGATAATTATTGTGATGTTTTTATTCTGCTGTATATTCCCTTATAAACCCAACAAGCCCAAACTTA
>NW_021910866.1:0-1285 GCF_006229205.1 Suricata suricatta | reverse complement strand
GGGACATTCGGCAACATCTGCAGGAGTTTTTCATCATCACGGTGGAAGGTGGAGGAGGGATGCGAGTGGCATCTAGTGGGCAGAGGCCGGGAATGTTGCTAAACGATGTCATTCCCCAAACCATATCAACCAAGATGTCACTAATGCTGAAACTGAGAAACTCTCCTGTGTATGTGTTACTCGTGCTCTTTTGCGTAAGCTAACTCTAGTAAGAGACACCCAGACGGCCATTTGTACATGAGTCAGTAAAAAACAATGATATTAGTCTCCCATCCAAGTTTTTCTATTTCTCTTTCTTTGCTTAATTTTTAAATTTGATTTGTGATTTTTTAAAATTGTGATTTGATTTGCCTTCTTGTGGTTGCTAAGAACTGGGAGGGAGAAATATAGCTGCAAAATTGTGTAGAAGCAAAACTAAAATTGAGAAAATTCTGTCCATTAATTTATTATTTCCTTGGTGACTATATCTGACTATCTGGAAAGGCCTTTATAGCCAACTTTGAAATGCCAAATTAAGGGAAGCAGAATTGGAGAAAGCTATTACAACACACAAACTTTCTAAGAAGTGTACAGAGTTGAAAACGGTGACTTCTGCAGATGTGTCATGCTATTTTCAACCAGGAACCAAAGTGCATTAGTGATAGTTTTTCTAAACAGGCACGTGGAGAAATAGCCAAAGGAAGCAATTTGATTTCATGTGAAGTTAAGATGTCTAACATTATTTTTGCATCCTGATTTGCAGATGGCTAATCTCCATTTAGAAAATGAATACAGATTTTGGAATTCTGAGGGAGATGGATTCCCAAGCTCGCCTCATCCCATGGATGCAACTAGATAACACCCACACCAGTGTACACAACCAGAGAATGACCCAAGGACTCGCAGAGCAGACTTTCCACAGGTAAATATGGACAAGAGGACATACTGATGAGCGAAGGAAGGGTGTAGATGCAGTTGGGAGCTAAACAGACCCACAGGCCTGTCCCTGGGAGAAAGGGACACTGCAGGCATGGAGGAGATCCCCACACCAGGCACCTCAGGCACGGAGGACCTGCATGGTGAAGACAAAACCCCATAACACTTGGCTTTGAAAACCAGAGGGACCTTATTTTCTGGGTTCTTGCAATCAGTGGGGCTTAACACCTGGATCTTTAAAAAAATCAGAGGGCGTGGCTGTGGGACAGCCAGGAGGGGGAAAGGAAACTGAGTCCCTTAGGCTGACTTTCCTAACACATAGAAACAGACACAGAGAGTTAGACAAAATGAGGAGAAAGAGGGATGTGTC
>NW_021910865.1:0-521 GCF_006229205.1 Suricata suricatta | reverse complement strand
CGAAAAGGAGATACCTGGGGTTCCAAAGCAGCACCGGGAAGGGGTGGCGCGCCCAGGGCTCAGAACCTCGCAGCTCTTTGTTGGGGGCGGGGGAGTCATCATTTCCGTGGAAGAAATGGCTCCCCCTCCGAGAGGTCCCTCCGCGGCCGCGGCTCCGCGACCCTCGCCGGCCCCTAACCCCCGCCCCTCCCGGTTCCTGAGGACCCCACAGCGCGTGGGACTGCGGTGCCTTTAAGACTTTTGCCTGCTGCACATGCTCAGCTCTTTGTGTGTTGTTGGGAGTTTTTCTAAGAAAAAAAGAAGAAATCGCAGGAGGATGGGGCGGAGGAAGGGGAAACGCGGGGGGGAAAGCGCTGCACTTTTGCAGCTGTAGTCGGCCGACGGGAAGGGCTTCTTTTCGCTGAAGCTGCGAAGCCGGCCGATCTGCTTTTTCGTTCCTGGGGCTCGGGGCGCGGGGGCCGGGTGCCCCCCCCGCGATCTCCCCGCGGGCCGAGGGGAAGGGCACCGCGGGCACGCGGGCT
>NW_021910864.1:0-521 GCF_006229205.1 Suricata suricatta | reverse complement strand
AGCCCCTTCCAGATAGAGAACCTGCAAGGAAACCTTGTTGGCAACCTTTCTCCCCAACTTCTCCGCCAAGGTTTACCTTCAAGCTTGGAAGATTTGCTTTTTAAACAGTGTGTGTGTTTAGCAATACACTAAATGGAGGTGAGAAAGAGGACCAAGGCAGGAAATTCCCTAAGCAGTGATTTGGGGTGCTGTTTTATAGAAGTACTGCCACCATGCAGGTTTATGAAAACCCAATTAAAATGTTATGATGTGGCAAAGTACCATTTGCCCCTTCCGAGTGTCATTTGTCTCCTGTCTGGCACTCACGGCATGCAATCCCTTGTGGATTCCCACCGGGATGGGAAATACAGGCCACTGGACAAAGCTGGCTGCCTTCCCGTACCATTTCTACCCTAAGAGACAGGGGAGGCGGGACGAGGGAGAAGGCGGTGCTCCGTGTCCGGTGAAGGCTGGGCGTTAACAGCAGCCAGGCACCATCCTGGACGCTGTGCAGAGGCCTCTCCAGTCTGTCTTCCTCACTA
>NW_021910862.1:0-521 GCF_006229205.1 Suricata suricatta | reverse complement strand
ATAAGGCGAAGCCCCTAAAGGACAATTTTGGGGTACTTAACATAGTGGGGAGAACTTAAATTATGAAACTTGTTCATTTCATAACCTTAAGGTTTCACAGTGTATGTGGCATTCTCTTGGAGAATTAAAGATACTGCGTTCTGTTAGTCAAGATGGTGATCCTCAGCCAGGACATCATGCTCAGGCCGGTTCAGAAGCCAGCTCTTTGCCTTCCAGCAATCTAATCAACATATTTGTCCAAAGATTCAGATAACAAAACTAGACTGGGCCACCTGACTTCTTTTCTTTTTTCTTGATGTCCTCAGCAAAGGCATAAAATACGTCATACATCAGCTGTTCTAACTCTTTTTTTTCCAGTTAATATAGTCTATCAAAACTTCAGATAAATGTATAATTCATGTTTAAAGAACTTTATATTTTTAGTGGTTTTTAAAAAATTTTTTTCTTAGTGCCATATATGTTTTGAGGGGAAACTTAGAAATCCCATTGGATGAAGGTAGTAATATACCCACAATTATATA
>NW_021910861.1:0-521 GCF_006229205.1 Suricata suricatta | reverse complement strand
AGGCTGAGCCACCCAGGTGTCCTCATAGTCATTTTAAAGAACATTAAAATTTCTTCCCTATAGCAAATGTTTCTGAAAACCTGAGCCACATTCTCTCAACTTACCCTTGATTTCAGCAGCAACTTTAGGGTACCGTCTGTGTGAGCTTGGACTCCCCCTGAAATAATTGGACTGATGGGAATACTAGAACATTCTATTAAAGCTCAGCTGAGGCACTAATTTAGGGATGATCCTCTGCAAGGGAGGGGTATTGTTCTCCAGCCTGCAGTACATGCAGTTCGACCAATGGCTGATACAGAAATCTGTGACCCAATAGCTGAGCACATGGGTACAGAACCAAGAAACGGATGTGGTATTAGCCCACTGTCCATCACTCCCAGTGACTCCAGGTGCAGAATGCTGTGTTTCTTGGGCTTTCTGATTAGAGGTCTTGGTTACTGGGTTGGCAGGGTGGAGGAGGGGGCATTCCCACCAGGGGGTAGGCGAGGACAACAGTGAACCTGAAACTACAATTAGCAACA
>NW_021910860.1:0-521 GCF_006229205.1 Suricata suricatta | reverse complement strand
TTCAGTTGATGCAGAAAAAGCATCTGACAAAGTTCAACATCCATTCATGATTAAAAAAAAAAACCCTCAACAAAGTAGGTTTAGAGGGAACATAATTCAACGTAATAAAAGGCCAGAGACAAAAAATCCACAGGTAATATCATCCTCGTGGGGGAAAACTGAGAGCATTTCCTCTATGGTCAAGAATAAGACAGGGATGCCCACTCACACCACTCTTATTTAACATAGTGCTGGAAGTCCTAGCCACGGCAATCAGACTACAAAAAGATATAAAAGGCATCCAAACTGGCAAGGATGAAGTCAAACTTTCACTATTTGCAGATGACATGATACTCCATATAGAAAACCTAAAAGACTCCACCAAAAAATCGCTAGAACTGATAACACAATTTCAGTAAAGTCGCAAGACTGCCTCTTTAGCAGGTGGTGCTGGGAAAATTGGACAGCAACATGTAGAAGAATGAAACTAGACCAATCTCTTACACCATACACAAAAATAAGATCAAAATGGCTGAAGGACC
>NW_021910859.1:0-521 GCF_006229205.1 Suricata suricatta | reverse complement strand
ATAAACAGCTTTTGTGATACCTGACAACTGTTTATTTTCCGTAGAAATGTGTGTTACTTTTCTGAGAATTTTTTGTATGTGAAATATGCCTACCCTGGATCTTTCTACTGAGATCCAGCTTCCTCTGACTCAGTAAAATTAACTTCTCTTTCCCCAAAGAGAAGTTACTCAGATGGCTTTGGTAGGCATCTTGGTACCTTCCACAGGCTCTTTGAAAGGTGTCTTTTGGTGACAAGTCCTTTGATCTTTGTTTCTATTTTATTTTTGCCATATTAAAGTCTACCATTTTTATTTAAAGGTACTGTTGATATTTTCTCAAATCTTCTTTAGCCATTTTTTGAACTAGACTATATATTTAAGACCCCACCAATAAACTAAATTATGACTAATGAGATTAATTTGAAAATGGAAAATGGTGGGGGTGGGGGCCTGGGTGGCTCAGTTAGTTAAGCATCCATCTTGGAGTCAGGTCATGATCTCCTGGTTGGTGAGTGTGAGCCCCGTGTTGAGCTCCGTGCTAA
>NW_021910858.1:0-521 GCF_006229205.1 Suricata suricatta | reverse complement strand
GCCTGGGTGGCTCAGCTGGTTAAACATCCGACTCTTGACTTCGGTTCAGGTCATGATCTCACGGTTTGTAGGTTCAAGCCCCACATCAGGCTCTGCGCTCACCGTGCAGAGCGCGCTCCAGATTCTCTCCCTCTCCCCCCTTCTCTCTGCCCCTCCCCTGCTCTCCTTTTTCTTCTCTCAAAATAAATAAACTTGAAAACAACTTTAAAAAATGCTACACTGCCAGTCTCTCACTTAAAAAATAATAAAATAAAAAGAGTCCTGCCCAGGGCTTATTAGCACAGTGTCTGCGGACAGCAGGGCCAGGGGAGGGGGGTACATAGGATGATTCAGGGAGCTCACGTCTCCACTCTCTGCTATCTTGCTTCCTATTTCAAGGGCCTCTCCCACGGGGTCTCCTGCACAGGTGTTCTGTGACCTGCCCTTAGGGCACCCACACCCTCCCACACCAGGCACTGATCACAAGTGTCATCAGCCGTGGGCCCTGAGGCTCACGGGGTCAGAGGTGGTGTTCCCATCCC
>NW_021910857.1:0-521 GCF_006229205.1 Suricata suricatta | reverse complement strand
TTTCTTAATCATATTAATTATACCCATTATTTTATAACTAATTAAACATTCATGATGCAAAAGACAAGGCCCAACTCTGTTTTCTTTTGTGATTAGTCCTTTTTCTTGGTTCATATGGAAATGATTAATCTTCCAAACAAATCTCCATATATTCAATCCTGTATAGGTGAAAGCAATATTGGTAACTGAAGTTCAAAATAATAGAGTTTTCAAGTTCAAAGGTATCTACAGACAACTGTTAGGTTTAAAAAAAAAAAGTACTAATCTAAATCGGCATCCATATAAATTTTCTCAACATGAAAATATTGTGAGTTTAATATCTCTCTAAGCTCATACTTTCTACATTTATATCTTTCAAATTATCACAAAACCTTCCTCAGACTTAAGGAAAATCTTCCTCTGCTTTTACTTTTTGTCACTGTGGGAAAAATAAATTTGTGTCTGCTTCAGATAACCTTCTCTGTACACAAATGCAACAAATTAAGTCACCCCTGAGCTTTCTGTTTGCAAAAATCAACAAA
>NW_021910856.1:0-521 GCF_006229205.1 Suricata suricatta | reverse complement strand
AAATTCTGTTAATGTTTGTTCAGCAAACCTAAAACCTCAGCTTCAGGAATTATATTCCTTCTGCAACCATATATCCAAAGCACTACACTTGTAATATACGTCCATAAGAAAATTTTATATATAAGTCAGTGGGGCTGCTATACACTGGTTGTGTCTCCCCACAATTCATATGTTGAGGCTTTAATTTCCAATGTATTTGGGGTAACAGAATAGTTAGGGTTAAATGAGGTCATAACGTTGGAGGCTGGATTCAATAGGATTAGTGTCCTTATAAAAGGAGACATCAGAAAGCTCATTCTCTCCCTCTCTCTGGCATGTGAGAACTTAATGAGAAGATGACTATTTTCAAACCAGAAAAAGAGACCTTATCAGAAACCAAATTCCCTGGAACTTTGATCTCAAACTTCTTACTCTCCAGAACTCTGAGAAATAAATTTGTTTGTTTAAGCCACCTGGTATGTGATATTTTTGTTACAGCATCCTGATCAGACTAATGAAAGGGCCAATGGATAAAAAAAAAA
>NW_021910855.1:0-1285 GCF_006229205.1 Suricata suricatta | reverse complement strand
AATTTAATTTAAGAATACCTAAGTAAGGGACTTCTGGGTGGCTCAGTTGGTTAAGTGTCTGACTTCGGCTCAAGTCATCATGATCTCACAGTTCATGAGTTCAAAACCCGCATCAAGCTCTGTGCTGACAGCTCAAGGCCTGGAACCTGCCTCAGATTCTGTGTCTCCCTCTCGCTCTCTGCCCCTCCCCTACTTGTGTGCACATGTACTCTCTCTCTTTTTCCCTCTCTCTCAAAAATAAATTTAAAAAAGACATTAGAAGAAAAAGAATACTTAAGTAAGCAGAGTGATTAATCATGTTCCTGGAAGATTCCATTTTGTAAAACAATAGAATTCTCTACAAACGGATCTATAGAATCAATATAATTTCAATTAAAATCCCACCAGGTCAGTGTGTGTATGTAAGCCTGTGTATAAGCTGACAAAATCATTTTAATGTTTATATACAAAATCATTTTAATGTTTGTATATAACTTATATACAAACACAGAGGGCCAAGAACAGCCAAATTTATGCTAATGAAGGCCAAAGCTGGAGAATCCTACAGTCAAATATCAAATTCATCACAAAGGAAAAGGCATTATGATGGTAGAGGCATCAAAACAGATGTCACAGGACGCAGAGCTCAGCGACAGACCCACACTTAACCAGTCACCTGACTTCTGAAACGGGTGCCACTGCAGAGGTGGGAAAGGATAATGCTGCTAGAACAATAGATTAGCCCATGCGAAAATGAGATCTTGACAATATCTTACACACACACACACACACACACACACACACACACACTGTGATTCCAGATGGATTACATAGATTAAAATAAGAAAAGTAAAACAATAACTTTTCTAGAAGAAAACATGGAAGGATGTCTTTAAACCCTTGCAAGAAAACTGTGAAAACAACAAAAACCCAAAGAGGAGAGAAATAGATAAATGAGTCTAAGTTAAAATGAAGAAGAAACTTTCTTTCTCAAAAGACATCATATAAGAGAGAAAAGGGGAAAGCCTTCGGTGGAGGGGGGGGGCAAAATTTTTTTCCACATACATATATGATGAAAGACTTGCATTTAGACTCTATTTTCTTAAAACTTAATAAGAGAAAGCAGATGGGTCCAGAGTCTTCTACACATCATGAAAGATATACAAGTGGCCAGTAAGTAAGTATAAAGGACTCAGTATCATTAATCATAAATAAATGAAAATTAAAACCAAAATGAAGTACTATTACACACCTATAATGAATGAAAAATAGTGTGAACACCAGTTGTGAAGGAGCAGTATATTAT
>NW_021910854.1:0-521 GCF_006229205.1 Suricata suricatta | reverse complement strand
GGTATATGAGACAAAGAGGCAAAACAGCAGATGATTTTGGGTAGGGGTAAGACACTGACCATCAAGAGAAACGGGCTTGTGGCTACGCAGTGGGGGGAGCAGTATGAGAAAAACCCAGAATCCCCAAGACATGTCTTGAATCAACGTGTCACCAGACTGTAGACGAGAGGTAGACACCAGTGGAAGACTGCAGCTAGTCCACAGAGGCAGCTCCTTCACCGGGTAAGATCCTTCTAGAACAGAGTTTTGGTTCTCTTCCCTGGGCCCGCCAGCCAGGTGTTGTAAATAAAACTTTATTGAAACAGTCACACCCATTTGTGTGTATGACGGGTGCCAAGGCCAGATGTACCATCAGGAGCTGAAGCTCTGGTCTATATTCCCTTTCTTGTTCTCAGAGTGTCTGAAGACCACATTACCTCCTTTTCCTTTCTTATTTCCCCTGTGAAACGGAGCATGCTCATAATTTCTACCTTCCTTCTTCCTTCCCCCTAATAATAGAGAACGGTGTTTATCAAGCCTGC
>NW_021910853.1:0-521 GCF_006229205.1 Suricata suricatta | reverse complement strand
GGAGATACAGAGAAGCCTTCTGGCTGTGAGCTTACACAATGCAGGGGTGACAGATACATCAACGGGCCAGTTAAGTAGGGCTTTGGTGCGGTGATAATCAGCCAAGTCCTACAGCTGGGCAGACATCAGAGGAACTCTGGCCCAGCTGGAGTGACCGTCCACCTCAACGCACCAGCCATCAGAGGACAGCCCTTAACTTCTTCCACGTGGAATACTGCCCTTCTCCAAGGAGCTGGCTAATTAGAAAGTGGAAGGCAAGTTAACAGTATAAAGGGCAGTTTCTGCAAGAGCCCAGATGATTCCTTTTCCCAAACAACTCAGGAGACCAGAGGCTGGGAAGGGCAGTCCAGGGCGTCTGCCCTGGGAAGGTTGCACCTAGGTTCACATCAACCAAGGGGTCATTTGATGGAACTCAAAACCTGGAGCATCGAGAGGTTCATGGTCAGCTGAGCCTCAATCTGCAGTGAGCCTCAATCTCTCCGTGTCCCAGGCCTCCAGAACAGGCAGCTGTACTTGTCTAG
>NW_021910852.1:0-521 GCF_006229205.1 Suricata suricatta | reverse complement strand
TTTTTTTGAGATGTGAGAAAAAATTTCATTATGTTTACAGGATACTGGCCAAATTAACAACATAATAAGAAACACTGCTTTTTAAAAAGATCTCAACTTGCATTATTTGACAAGTATTAATAGATTTTTGTTAAACTGTATTAATAATAGTCTAGATTTTTCAATCTGTTCATTAGTCAGTTGAGAATAATTAAAGTAGTTTTCATAAGTTTGGATGTAAAAATGCAACTACTTTATCACTGAAATTGTTGTTTCCTGTTGAGGATGGAATGGAATCAAAATTAGGTAATACTCCAGGGAAGATTTGGCAAAATGATTTCACGGAGTTTTAAATGTAGATCAGTGATAGTGATGACCCCTAGAAGTAGAAATTCCCTTTATGTATTTCACATGAATAACATTAATATCTATAGTAAAATGTGTAACAAATAAGCCTAAAGATGATGGTATTGGATGTGTGAGTTGTCATTTTTCCGGGGAGTATTTAATCCAGTAGCAGGAAATGAAGTGGGCTTGGAATA
>NW_021910851.1:0-521 GCF_006229205.1 Suricata suricatta | reverse complement strand
GTCAAGGAAGACTTTGAGAGATGGGGAGGAAGGGGGTGGGGGGTGGAGAGTGCCGAGGGACCAAGACAAGAGACTGGTCACAGCAGGGACAGTGGTCCTGGGGCCAGTGAGCAGAGCAGCCCAGTGGCAACAGCGGTTACCTGTAGTGACCTTAAGGGAGACATGGCTAAGAATGTGCGTGAGAACCTAGCAGGGCGTCAGCAGTGTCTCCTATCTGTCTCACTATCTGACACTCAGATAGCGTCCTGTCACCTTCCGGTTACCTATGGCCACAATACAAATCACCCAAAAACTTCGGGACTTGAAATTGAACAGGGTCACCTGGGCGGTTCTCACACTGGGTCTCTCGAGAGGTTACAGACCCACAGTGGGGGCTGGGCTGCACCATCTGGAAGGTCTCCTCCCTCACCCGAGGGGGCGGGAGGGGGGTCAGCTGGGACTGTTGTCCAGACCACCTATGCGAGCCACTCTGTGTGGCTTAGGCTTCTCTGTGGCTCAGAGACGTGGGGAACAGGAATCTC
>NW_021910850.1:0-521 GCF_006229205.1 Suricata suricatta | reverse complement strand
TCCACTTTCCTACAAATGGCCATATGTCATTCCCTCTCATTGCCATGTAGTCCTCCATCCATAGAACTCCCTTATGACCCAGCAATAGCATTGCTGGGGATTTACCCAAGAGAGACAGAAATGCTGATGCATAGGAGCACATGTACCCCAATGTTCATAGCAGCAATGTCAACAATTGTCATCTACTTTTTAATGGTGTCTCGAGGACCCCTGCCCCTCACCAGCACCCTGACACCTGTACTCCCCCCATTTTATCCTCACTGAAGGCCTGTGAGGGAAAAAATGATCCCTGTCTCAGTTTATGGGCAAAGCTCTGTCTCATTGGATGGGTGAGGAAGCGCCTTCCGGACACGTTGAGTATTGGCTTTCTGGACTGTCCGTCACCTCTGCTAGATCTGTGACCTTTCGAGGATGCCTGTCCTTTGATCCGTGTTTGTGGTGCCTGGCACACTGCCCACCATCCGGTTCACATCGTTTGCCCTAGCGACCAGCTGGCGAGTGGCAGGCTTGGCCCCTGGATC
>NW_021910849.1:0-521 GCF_006229205.1 Suricata suricatta | reverse complement strand
AAAAAAAAAAAGGAGGAGGAGCTTCCTTCCTTAGGGAGTAGGCCTGTGATCTGAACTTGGCCAGCTGGTGGTGCCCACCTGGAATCCCAGCTCAGGAAATAGTGATGCGGAGAATTAGGTAGGGAAGCGGGATGTTTTCTAGCAACAGCAATGGTCTACACCAGGGGTAGCACACAGTGTCCATGGCTGGCGGTGAGCAAGGCTTCATCAGACAGGCTCTATGGTAGGATTCTGGCAGTGATTACGGCTCTCCCTTCCTCTTCATTTATGCCCATTTTTAGAGCTTGAGTCACTAGGAAGTCCCATGAATATCCAACTCCTTCTGGTTGCTCAGGCGCAAACTTTGGAGACTCCCTGAGCCTTTTTTGTAACCCTACAGCCAATCCATGAGGCAATTCTGAAAGTGGCCTGTCTCCTCCACTGGTCCTCGCTGGTGCGGGCCACCATGGCCCCTCACTGGATGACAGCAATAGCCTCTTTTTTCTTTTTTAAGTTTATTTATTTTGAAAGAAAGAGACACA
>NW_021910848.1:0-521 GCF_006229205.1 Suricata suricatta | reverse complement strand
TCTGTGCTGACAGCTAGCTCAGAGCCTGGAGCCTGCTTCACATTCTGTGTCTCTCTCTCTGACCCTCCCCTGCTCTGTCTCTCTGTCTCTCAAAAATAAATAAAAACATTAAAAAAATTAAAAAAAGAAAGTATTCATTTAAAAGTTGACCTATTCTTTGACTTGTTAACTGAAAAAGCAAGAAACTGAATTATATATTCAGTATGACCTCAACTATATAAACCAGCCCAAGCGGCTTTGTGATTCTAAACATGCACCTACATTTATGGAAATGAATCAAAATATTAGCATAGGCCATTACATAAGAAAGCCTTCTGTACCATTTTTTTTCTTTTTTTCTTTTTTTCCCCTCAGATATCCATATGTTCTACAATGAGGAATTATTTTAAGATCTGGGAGAGATTATAAAGATTTGTTAAAAGCAGGGGTGGGGGGGCAGGGAAGGAGAATGTGAGTCCAGAGAGGCCACCCCAAATTCTGTTAAACTCACCATCAGCACTTTTATCCAGCAGACTTCTAAG
>NW_021910847.1:0-521 GCF_006229205.1 Suricata suricatta | reverse complement strand
TACTCTCCTTGTTAACTCGCTCTCCAAGTAAATAGATGAATGATATTTCAGGAAGAAGAGATCTTCTCTAATGAAGACCTTTACCAGATAACCTTGGCTAAAAGATGATTTATGGTAAATAAGTGTAGTATCTATGAGGCATGACACCAATATATGCTTTTCTCTGGGTACATTCTTTGAGCTTTTCACTGATTATTTGGGGCCAGAGAGTAAGTATCTTATGTGAGAAAGAAGAAACTGGGAAGGCACAAGGGGTGCCACAGACCACTCTTTGTTTCATCTGTGCCTCTGTTCTTGAAATTTGTGGTTAAATCTAATACTTGGAACTCTGCTTCTTGGGAGTATGATTTGATTATCTGATCCTGAATCTTAACTCAGACTTTGTGACCTAATGGATTTAGGCATGAGAGAGAAAGAGATATAGAGGATGACTCCAGAGTTGGTGATGGCCTTACATGAAATTAGGTCTCCTGGAGCAGTAAGGCCATGCTCCTGTCATTAAGGAGAATATAATGAAGTTG
>NW_021910846.1:0-521 GCF_006229205.1 Suricata suricatta | reverse complement strand
ATGGCGTCTGAGCCCTCGGCCCAGGCAGACAGCAGGGTAAGGCCCCTGCACCCTCATTTCGTGGTCGGCCCTCTGCCAGGTGCTGGAAAGAATGTGAGGGAGTCCTGCTTTCAGCCCTCACTTAGGATGTCATTGAGGGGTGAGCACACCCCCCCAAATCCTTCCCCTGTCTTAAAAACGTGTTTGTATTTTCTGGTTTTAAAAAAAGAGAGATCTCAGAGGTGCCCGGGTGTCTCAGTCCATTGAGCGTCCGATTTTGGATCAGGTCTTGATTTCACGGTCCTTGAGTTCAACCCCCTCATCGGGATCTGCACTGTCAGCACAGAGTCTGCTTCAGATCCTCTGTCTCCCTCTTTCTCTGCCCCTCCCCTGCTTGTGCTTTCTCTTAAAAGTAAGATAAACATTAAAGAGACAGAGAGAGATCTCAGAACGCCTTCTACCTCTGCTCAGACTCCTGCCCTCGCTTCTTCACCTGCAGAGTCCTGTGCAGAACGCCTCCCACGCGCCCCCCCCCCCCCCCC
>NW_021910845.1:0-521 GCF_006229205.1 Suricata suricatta | reverse complement strand
GTTGAGGGGCTGTGCATAAGCCAGAGAGACGGGACACAGGCTCAAAACTTACTCACAAGGACCCTAATTTGAGCCATGGAAAGACTGAATCCTGAATTTTAGTTATTCTATTTTCAGTTCAATATTTCCATTTTGTGTTGAATTAGCTAATTAATTAACTCTGAGTTCTTTCAAGAAAATTTAGTTCCAGGGTGCTTGGGTGACTCAGTCAGTTGAGCATCTGACTTTGGCTCAGATCATGATCCCGAGGTTCGTTGAGTTCAAGCCCCCTATCTGTCTCCAGCCCCACATCGGGCTCGCTGCTGTCAGCACTGAGCCTGCTTTGGATCTGCTGTCTTCTTCTCTCTGCCCCTATCATGTTCAATTTCTCTGTCTCTATCTCTCAAGAATTAATTTTTTAAAAAGAAAGAAAGGAAGAAAGAAAAGAAGAATAGAAAAAAGGAAAAGAAAACTTAGTTCCATCCAATGGTTTGAGAAGTCAGCTCAGGGTTGCCTGCTCCTAGACCTGTAGTTCACTCTCC
>NW_021910844.1:0-1285 GCF_006229205.1 Suricata suricatta | reverse complement strand
AGCCTGGGTCTCCGCTCAGAGCATGTGGAGTCAGCTTGGGGTTCTCGCTCTCTCTCTCTCTCAATAAATAAATAAATGAATGAATAAATAAATAAACTTTAAAAATAAAACAAAATCACGCTGACCATGTCAGAGAGGTATCAAGGAGAGAGGAGTTATGGGACCAGGAGGTGGAAGAGGGTAGAAATGCACTGAGGTGACCCGGGCAGGCGAGGCCAACCTTTCCTCTCGATTAGCCACGGCCACGGCGGAACCTCCCACGGTGACGAACTCGCTCCGCGCTCCCTCCGCCCAGCGTGGTGGCCCGGGGCCAGCTCTCAACGTGGCTTCTGTGGCTGAGAAACCTACTTCTAGACTTCGTTCAGCTTTAGTTTTTAATGGTTTTTTTTACATTTATTTATTTTGGTATTGAGAGTGTGTGCGTGTGCCAGCGGGGGAGGGGCAGAGCGAGAGGAAGAGAGGGAGCCCTGGGGCTGTGAGCACGGAGCCACGACCCGAGCCGAAGTCTAGAGTTGGACGCTTAGCTGACTGAGCCCTTGGGTGCCCCTGGGCTTTGTTTCACTTCAGTGAACGTTGAGTTTGGACTCCTGCACGTAACGAACGGCCGCTGTATTGAACAACACAGCTCCAGGGACAGGTGTCAAATTTGGAAAAAGGGGGTGAGATGCTGAGGGACAGGTGGGAGTTTCAGCGGAGGCTGGACCCTGGGGAGGGGGCAAAACATAGACAGCAGCTCGCGGCGCCTGCTCTGGATGAGGGCCAAGTGGAGGAGGCGGTGAGCTGCCAAGCCCCCTCTGTGACCAAGGCCAGGGGTCGGCGAAGGAAGGCCGTTGCGCCGGAGGAGGGTGGCTGTTTCTGTAGACGGAGCCCCACCGGGATGCAGCCGTGCCCATTTGCTACACAGAGTGGCTGCTTGCACACAGCAGCAGCACAGTTGAGCGGTTGTGGCAGAGACCATCTGGGCTGCACAGCCCCAGATACGTCCCTGGCACCGTGGAGACAAAGCCCGCAGCCTCTGACCAAGGCCCTCGCTCCCCGGCCTCCCGAGCGTTGGCTGGAGGCAGCGCCCAGGAGGATTGCACTCAGCGGGGGAGCTGCTGCGCCCAGGGTGCCTGAAGCCTCGCGGGGTGGGGCGGACTCACTGCCTGTTGGCGCAGAGGAAAGACAGGACCCCTCACCCGGCCTGTGGACACCTGCCGCTGGGGGCCCCCACAGGACCAGCTGACGCGTTGTGTGGCCGCCATGCCAATCCAGCCCCTCTGTGCCTCTCCTGTGCTTGCCACAC
>NW_021910843.1:0-521 GCF_006229205.1 Suricata suricatta | reverse complement strand
GAAGCCGGAGGCTTAACCGACTGAGCCACCCAGGCGCCCCTAATTTAAGTTTAAATAAAATACTAAAGAAAAAGACTTTGTCAGGGAGGACTGAGCTTTGGAGGATCACAAACCACTATAATGTCTGAGATATTTTTTTAACCTCCCAAGACCATGTTGAGAATGGGTGGTGTAAGGGGGTGAGGGAGTCTGAGTGACAGTTTGATGGGTGAATTGATTCAGGCTGGTTGATTTGGAAGGGAAGGAGGGCAAACCCAGCAAGGGCTCAACACCTTCCAGCCTGAGTCGCCGGAGAAAGAGCTGACAGAAAGTTGGCAGGCTCATGAAGTGAAGGCTGGAACACTGGGTTGGCAGTTACCTCAGGGAAACATCGGAGCCGATGCTGCATACCTTCTCCCCTGAATTCAGCCCTTTGCCGTGTGCATTTAACATAGGAAGAGCATTCTCCTGTTCTAGAAGCTGATGTGGGAAGGTGTTATTGGCCCAGCTGGTGCCCCAACCTGCCCCTAGTCAAAGGCTGG
>NW_021910842.1:0-521 GCF_006229205.1 Suricata suricatta | reverse complement strand
TGTCTAGAATACCATCATCTAAATCAGGCATGGATGAGGCTTGTGGGTGTGGTTTCTTAAGGGCAGGTTCTAGAAGATGGTTATTCTGGTGCTATAGTTCTACAAAACCAGAGAGAAAAGTCCTCTGCCTCCACAAACACAACACACAATGGTGGGACAGGCATAGGGTAATGGTTATAGATATTCCTACTCCAAATGAGGGGAAATGTGAAGTGCAAAACAATCCCTGGTCCATAATAATTCTGAAATCTACCCAGGAAAATATTGGAACTTCCTTGATTACCTTCAAAATCTGGGAATAATTCTCCATGAGTTTTAGCTCCACCTTCTGAGTTCTTGGTTTCTCCCTCTGAGTCATTCTTCTCTTTTTTTCATGGAAGAAAGCATATATTGAGAATATGGGGAGTCCAGTGACCTCTTTTTATTCTGTGCTGTCTCTGTCCTTCTCAGTTCTTCTTCTGAAGTTAGTTTTCTCAAGATCTTTGTGGGTCTTCTCTAAATCTGATGTTCACTCTTTACAC
>NW_021910841.1:0-521 GCF_006229205.1 Suricata suricatta | reverse complement strand
ATACGTCGCCTAGATGGCTTAGTTGGTTAAGCGTCTGACTTTGACTTAGGTCATTGACTTGCGGTTGGTGAGTTTGAGCCCTACATTAGGCTCTGAGCTGTGTTGACTCTCTCCCTGCCTCACCCTCACTCATATTCTCTCTCTAAATAAACATTAAAAAAAAAAAAGGTAACAGATACCTGGAGGTGCTTGTAACAATTAGTCAAACATTAAGGAACATTAATTGTTTTTGAAAAAATGTGTATTTGTTGTGAAGAGTAGCTTAGTTACCATGGTTGCCTATGTCTTGTTTATAATCATAGGTTTTCTGTTCCCGGGAGTTAAAGTAGTTTAGGAACCAATAGCGAATCTACCCTTTCAACATCAGCCCTACTTCAGTTGATAATTAATTAATAAATCACTGAAAATTGCATGTAAATAATTTCAGGCTTTAGATTTTAGAGTGGATGGAGAAGCTTTACACCACGTCTCCAAAATATGTTTACGCTTCTTTTTAAACAGAATATTAGACTCCCATTAAT
>NW_021910840.1:0-521 GCF_006229205.1 Suricata suricatta | reverse complement strand
TTACCGCACTCTCCACTTCACCGCCACATCCTCCCCTTCCCGGTGCCCGTGTCCCCTCTGCTCCTTGTCCTCGCCAAACAGCTCGCCCGAGGAGCCCCAGCACCGGCTGGCCCGCCGAGCTGCAACACCCCTCCAGCCCATCCTCCCAGTGGGATGGACTGTGCGTCATGGGGGGCGGCGCCAGAACGCCGCTCGCGCTAGGCCCCGCCCCCGCCCCGAGGCCCCGCCTCCTCTGGCCGAAAAGGGGCGGGCCCGGCCGGTGCTGGGTCCAGAGTTTTCACTCTCCGCTGGACCCGTCCCTCCGCCGCTGAGTCCTTACCCGTACTCCGGGCCCTCTTCTGCTTCCTGAGTGGACGCAGGGACTCGAGGCAGGGCGTGAGGGGCGCCATGAAGGGCCGCCGCCTGACAGGCGCCGCGGCGGAGGGGCTGGCCGGCTGAGGGCCCGCGCGGGCCGAGGCATGTGGAGCCCCGGCGGGAGCCTGCTCCAGGCACTCCCCCGGCTCCTGCAGCACGCCGCCCTC
>NW_021910839.1:0-521 GCF_006229205.1 Suricata suricatta | reverse complement strand
GTCGTCGGAGCCCCTGTCAGGATGGAAGGAAGGACTTCTGTCTCTGAAAAGTGAGCACTCACCCTTGCTTCTGAAACAAGTCTCAAGGTCCCCAGAAGGACGTTGCGGTCTGGAGCCCGGTGCACTGAGCTCACTGGCTGCGTCTTGGAATTGCCTTTACATTTCTGATCCCAACTTCTTTCAAAGGGACTGGCGCCAAAGCCAACATTTTATTTCCCTAACAATCTCCTGCAGGCAAGCACATCGATTTTAATGCAAGTAGATAAAGCTGTGGGCCAAGATTGGGTTTGTGTAGACGGAAGGGGTGGAGACGGCTTCGGAGCTGCGGTCTCCAGCTTTGCGGCAGAAGATCTGGCGGCGCGATGATTCTGGCGTCTTGCTAGGGATTCCATGATGCCTCAAATCGTCTGACTTTTCTTTCCTTTGAAACGAGATCTCTTTAGTGTGAGAGAGAGAAGTGGGAAGGGTGGAGAAGAACACAGCTGTGTCTGGTGCAGTGGGACAGAGGATGCGCAGGCACC
>NW_021910838.1:0-521 GCF_006229205.1 Suricata suricatta | reverse complement strand
AAGATGTTCACCATCATAAGTCATTAGGAAAATACAAATTAAAACACAATGTGAGATCATACACAATGATCAAAACGGCTACACACAAAAAACTGACAATAGTGCTGGTGAAGATGTAGAAAAACTAGCCAATTATACATTACAGGTAGGTGTATAAAATGGCACAGTCACTCTGGAATATAGTTGTACAATTCTTTTTTAATGGATTTGCACTGCAAGTCCAGCAACTGTACTCTTAGGGATTTATCCCAGCAAAATTACAACATTTTCATACAGGAGCTGATATGCAAATGTTCACAACAGTTTTATTCATAACAGCCAAGAAATGCAAATTACCCAAATGTCCTTCAACGGACAATGGTTTCACAATGGCTAAGCCATCTGTGATACATGTATACCGTAGAATACTACTCAGCAATTAAAAAGAACAAACTATTGATACACAAAGCAATTTGGATGAACCTTAAAGGAATTATGCTATGAGAAAAAGCAAATCTCAAAAAGTCCCACACTTTGCAATT
>NW_021910837.1:0-521 GCF_006229205.1 Suricata suricatta | reverse complement strand
CTGAGCTGAAATCAAGAGTCGATGCTTAACCAACCAGGCCACCCGAGTGCCATGACTGTTTGCTAAGTGTCTCCTATTAAATTTCTTTTAGGCTTCAACTACGTTGAGCCACTAAACCTCAAGGAAAAATTATTGACAACCATTTTTTTAAAACTCAGTATGTTAAAAATGTTTTCTTCCTTTTTTTAAAGTTTATTTTTATTTATTTATTTTTTAATTTTTTAATGTTTTATTTATTTTTGATACAGAGAGACAGAGCATGAGAAGGGGGGAAGGGGCAGAGAGAGAAAGACACAGAACCGGAAGCAGGCTCCAGGCTCTAGGCTAGCTGTCAGCACAGAGCCTGACGCGGGGCTCGAACCCACGAACGTGAGATCTGACCTGAGCTGAAGTCGGAGGCTTAACCGACTGAGCCACCCAGGCGCCCCTAAAGTTTATTTTTAAGAGAGAGCCCGTGTGAATGGGAGAGGGGAGACCGAGAGAGAGAAAGAGAATTCCAAGCTGGCTCTGTGCTGACGCTG
>NW_021910836.1:0-521 GCF_006229205.1 Suricata suricatta | reverse complement strand
ACATATATTATATTTTAATAATATCTCATATTTGAATAAAATAAATTTTGTTTCAAAATAATATGAAAAATAATTTATCTTGTTATCATCTCATTTTATGTCTTATAGATTTAAATGGGTATACCACAGAAAAATGCTTTAGGCCATTTCAGAATAGAAAATAAAATGAGAATTAGCAAAACATTGATTATTACTGGATCTCAAAACCATTATATCTTGTTTTATTTATTTAAAGAATTTATTTTTAATGTGTCATGATACAAACTCTCTAGTCAAATCATATACTGTATGTGAATTCTGACTCCATAAGACTTCACTGGTGTTTACAGCTTTTCTAGGGACACTCTATCATAGTAAAAATCATTGTAAAATTAGTCACTTAAGACTTAAGTTGTATTTTGTATTGTTTCCTCTATAAAAGTTAATGATTACATTTTATGTGGTATTACTTTTTAGAGAAGCAACATGTGTGTGACTTGGAAAGCAGTGGGTAGATTAGCTTTAGAATTACATAATTAATA
>NW_021910835.1:0-521 GCF_006229205.1 Suricata suricatta | reverse complement strand
CATGCCGCAGATTCCCCATCTGTCACCGCGAGAGACCGGGAATCCCAGCAGGTGGAGGCGTTACCTCGTGTGCCTGAACCCATTCAAGTAGCAATTGCAGAAAACTTGTTCGATGTGATTAGAGACACAAGAAGTAAAGAAATTACTTCCGGGACAATGGACCCACCATCCATTCACAAAAACATACCTTTAATAAACCAGAAGGTACTATGTCCCAGCAAGATAGCCCAGTCTACGTCGAAGACTGTTCAGGAAACGAGTACAGTGACCATAAACTCGAGCCAGGGGCGTGACATGAGTTCCTCCAGAACGCGCAGGAGAGGACAGCATGTCCCAAACCCGATCGTCAGACCAGCTCAACAGGAGGAGTCCGCGGCTGTTGCCGCCCCCGACACCCGGGGGCTTTCAGTCAGGAGGCGAGCGAGGAGGACCGAAGACCTGTCCAGGGCTTCTGAAAGTGCCTGCTCCGACATCAGAGGAGCGTCTCAGAACCAGCAGAGGCCTGCAGATTCGGGGACTCC
>NW_021910834.1:0-521 GCF_006229205.1 Suricata suricatta | reverse complement strand
CATGTCTTCTGCCCATTTCTTCACTGGATTATTCGTTTTTTGGATGTGGAGTTTGGTGAGTTCCTTGTAGATTTTGGACACTAGCCATTTATCTGATATGCCATTTGCCAGTATCTTTTCCAACACTTAGTATTTTACTTCAACTTATCATTCATATCTATGTCTAATAGTATTCAGTTACACTGTAGGCCATAATTTATTTAATTGTTCTACTGTTGTTGAACATTCATTTACTTGTTCTGGCCTTTTAAATTTAATTTAATTTCTTAAGTTTATTTATTTTTGAGAGACAGAGATAGAGACACAGTAAGAGCAAGGAGGGGCAGAGAGAGAGGAAGACACAGAATCTGAAGCAGGCTCCAGGATCTGAGCTGTCAGCACAGAGCTCAAAGTGGGGCCTGAACCAACTAATTGTGAGATCATGACCTGAACCAAAGCCGGGTATTTAAACAACGGAACCATCCAGGAGCACCTAATTTAAGCATTTTAAGAAAACTTTAAGCCAAATATGGGGCTTGAAC
>NW_021910833.1:0-1285 GCF_006229205.1 Suricata suricatta | reverse complement strand
CGGTTCGTGGGTTTGAGCCCTGCGTCGGGCTCTGTGTTGACAGCTCAGAGCCTGGAACCTGCTTCGGATTCTGTGTGTCCCTCTCTCTCTGACCCTCCCCTGCTCACGCGGTCTCTCTCTCTCAAAAATAAATAAAACATTTAAAAAATTAAAAAAAAAAAGGAAAAGAAACTCTGTTCTAGGTAACAAGGAGCCGCTCAGGTGGCTGCAATGACCTCAAGGACTGGTCCCACTGCTGGGATGGGGTCGCCAGGTTCTTAGGGACAAGTGGGTCCCTACTTTTCCTCCGTCTAGTCTCAGGGCCTTTCCCTGTCTGCGTGATCTCTGTTCGTCCTCTCTGCCACTACTGTGCCGCACGAGGGCAAAAACCAGAGCGTTAGGGCACCTCGAACCCGAGGCTGGTCTCGGCTGCCCCAGACCAGGGGTCGAGATCCGCCTCCGGAACTGTGCGCAGAAAAGGAGGGACGGCCACCTGCACCAACTGTTCGATTTCTACACAGCCTCACCGACACTTGTCATTTTCTGATTTTGCCTTTTGAGAGCAGCCATCCCAGTGTGTGTGAGGTTTCGACTTGCATTTCCCTGATAACTGATGATGTGCAGCACCTTTTTGTGTGCTTAGTGGCCATCTGTGTATCTTCTTTGGAGGCGTCCACTCAAGGTTTTTAATTGGGCTGCTTGATTGGTGTTGGTCCAATGCCATCCTTATCTATTTCCAGGAAACAGAACTAGTTAACCAAGATCAAATTCTATGCAGATAAGCACTGATTACGTCCATGCACGGGAATACTACGCAGTTATAAAGAGGAATAAACTACTGATAAAAAAAGCAACTGCATGAATCTCAAAGGCACTACACTGATGAAAAGAAGCCAACTCCCAAAAGTTACATATTATAGGATATTCTGGAGAAGGCAAAACTACAGGGATGGAAAACAGATCCACAGTTGCTAGGAGTCAGGGGTGGGGGAAGGGCCCGACCACAAAGAGGCAGCAAGTCTCTATCCCGACGGCGGCAGTGGTCACACAGTGGTGAGCTACAACTCAGGAGAACCGTGCACCCAAAAGAAGGACCAGCTTGGTAATAAACCATTAAAAAAAAAAAGCTTTATGCAGACGGCAAAAGGGTTTCTCTTTTTATCCACACAGACCCTATGCTTAAGCAGCTTACAGGCACCATCTCGGAGAGCCGTCACAAAACTGCAGGAATACAGAATGATTAACACTGACTGGCACCCAGGTCTCACTGGACTGGGAGAAACTAAGTCCTGATTATTTCAGGTAC
>NW_021910832.1:0-521 GCF_006229205.1 Suricata suricatta | reverse complement strand
ATCTTTTTGCTTATGCCTTGTGCTCTCATACATTTTACATGTTATAAACCCCACAATATATTATGTTGTTTTTAATAATCTTTTTATCTTTTAAGAGATTTTCTATGTCAGATCAAAATACATTTTGTATTTACCCAAATATTTGCTATATCCATCAATCTTCATTTACTTTGAAAAATACAGTTTTCTCTGGTACAAATTTTCTTCTGAATAAAGAAATTTCTTTAACATTCATTGTGGTATAATTTTATTGGCAATCAAATCTCTTAGGTTCCAGTTGCTTGAAAAATATATTTTTCTTTCATTTTTGAATGAGATTTTTTGTCTTGTCTTTGGCATCTTTTAAGATTTTCTTAGTATCACATATTTTCAACAATTTGATAATGTTGTATCTTGGTGTAGCCCCCATTATTTTTATTTGGGTTGAGATTCATTGAGCTTCTTAAATCCATAGGTTTAAGCTTTTGACAATTTGGAAAAGTTTAGGTCATTTTCTTCAATTACTTCTATACTCTGCTGTC
>NW_021910831.1:0-521 GCF_006229205.1 Suricata suricatta | reverse complement strand
TCCCAAAGAGATCTTGTCTACTGTCTAAACTTACATGGCTCCATGTAATACAGGTGGGACTGGGTGAATTTTTCTGTGCTTTCCAGCTTCTTTCATTTTAGTAGAATAATGCTGCTGTTGGCCCGAATGAAGGGGCTAACAATAATTTGAATCATTTTTAGTGCCTATACATTGTTTTGGCAAGCAGAGGACACTATCTACAGCTAATGACTCTTGGCTAGACCATTGTCTTCTAACTGTAAAGTGCTGTTTGCCTGGTGGTGACAGTATCCAATGACAGCCCCACTGCCAGAAAACCACACACAGTGTGACTTACATGGTATCCCTGTCTCCTGGCTCCAAGCAGATGAGATGCCAACCCTGTGGTCCTCTGATGCCCTCCTATGGGACCAGGACCAAGGAGTATCTCAGGGGAGGTTTGCTCTGAGGGAGGAATATTCTCCCACTTTATCCTGAGTCCTACCTGGATGCCTCTCACATCAGCATGACTCAGGGTCTTACTACTGTGCTGAGAGGTTAAA
>NW_021910830.1:0-521 GCF_006229205.1 Suricata suricatta | reverse complement strand
CCTCTCCGCCCACAGAGTCCGATGGCGGCGGCCGTGCCCAGGGACCCGGCTCAGGTAAACGCACGGCCCCCGAGCCCTCCCCGCCTCCCCCCACCCAGACCCTCAAGGCCCGAGCGCGGGGCCCCTGCTCGCGTCCCTGCGCCCGGGTTTCCGAGTCTCGGCCGCGGAGGCGCTCGTGGTCGGGGACCCCGTGTCTGAGTGCCGGCGTGACGGGGTGCGGGCGCGGGCTGCAGGGGAGGGGCCGGCTGGTGCAGGGGCTGCGGCGGTGGGGAGGCGAGGCGAGAGGATTCGGGGCTGTGGGGTACTCCCTTTGCCCTCAGGAAAGGTGTGCGGCGGAGTCGCGGGGGGACTGGCGGGCTGGAGGGTTTTCCCTTCATGTGAGGCTTCTAGACGCCAAGGAAAGTTCTGGCCAAAGGAAGGACACGATCTCCGTTTGGGTTCAAAGAAAGAACGGGCTGGACGCCATCGGGAGGTTGGATCTTAGTTCAGGTGACACAGCTGGCAAGAGAGGACACAACATT
>NW_021910829.1:0-521 GCF_006229205.1 Suricata suricatta | reverse complement strand
TGGGGGGTGGGGGAAGCAAAGGGTCTGGGCGGGCGGGGAAAGCGTTTCACAAGAGCAGACATTTGCACCGGGTCTTGGAGCATGAGTCGGCTTTGGAAACCAGGGTGGAGGCAGAAATTCACCCCGGAGAGAGGGAACAAAGGACGGGGAAGCCCAGTGGGCTGGCCCAGGCGGAGAGGAACGCAGGATCGGGGCCGGCGGGTCTGGACGACGCACGAGGGCTGGAGACCCAGGGGTTGATTCCAAAGGGGCCACGGGGCTTCCAAGGTCCCAGAGCAGGGCACCCACGCACCCCATCAGCCATTTCCACGAGGACAAGCCTGACTCTGGCTCCCACAGAGGGTGGGTGAACCAATATGGCGGCCGGGCGGGTCTGGGAGGCTGAAGCCGCCCAGTGATGTGGCCACCGAGAGGGGCGTCCCCAGTAGGTACCCCCCTCGTTAACCCCAGTGGCGGCCCCTCCCTCGCGCCATTGCTGTCAGCTGCACCTGCCCACAGCTTGCGTGCCCGCCGCCCAGCAC
>NW_021910828.1:0-521 GCF_006229205.1 Suricata suricatta | reverse complement strand
CCCGGGAGTGAGTCCTGGTGTTGAGGGATGGACTTCATGTGGGCAGAGCCAGACTGTCCTGCTAGACCGTGGGGTCTTCCGCAGAGACATGTCCAGTCCCTGGCTGCCCAGACAGCGCTGTGGAAGTCGCCTGGAGGAAGAGAACCAAAAGCTGAGTGAAATTCGGGAGGGACCCTTTTTCCTAACTGTTTCATTTCCTTTCCTATTGAGGGTATTCACTGAATCCTTGGCCTCTTCACTCCTTTACCCCGAGCAGCTTTTCTGATGACAAATTTGGCGAGACTCAATTGGACAGGCTCACCTGTACCCTTCGCCTCATTCTTTGCCCCTGCTCATTCCTGCCTGGCTGGTTAAGTTTGGCCACATCTGGGTTTAATGCGACGAAGCCCATCCGATTCTCAAAGTAAGGGACTTCCTCTGCCCTAGCCTTTATCAGTTCTGAGAGTGGTCTGCGGGCCTCTGTCTGGATCTTCTGTTTCAGCTCACTCAGCACGGAGGCGTGGGAGAGGAGCGCTGTGGAG
>NW_021910827.1:0-521 GCF_006229205.1 Suricata suricatta | reverse complement strand
TGGGCGCTGCAGGACCGCCGGGACACCCCTCTTGTGCTCTGCAGGCCCGAGGGCGGCCAGTGGCAGGTGAGGTGGCATGGTGGTCCTGGAAGTGAGGACAGCCAGGCCCCCTTCCAGCTCGCTCCTGTCTGCGCTGGGGGCTGTGTCCCTGGGGGGCGTGGCCAGAGGGTTTGTGACACTGGTTCTTGCGGGGTGCCTCACCCCCCAGCTGCCAGGTCACGGCCCCTGCAGTGCTGTTTCCCAGGGTGGCTGCTTTCGTTGGCATGTTTTCCTTAGGATTGTTCTGGTTACACTTCTTTTTGTTTTCATTTTTCTTAATGTTTATTTTTGAGAGAGAGAGTGACAGAGCATGAGTGTGAGAGGGGCAGAGAGAGAGGGAGACAGAAGCTGAAGCAGGATCCCGGTTCCAGGCTGTCAGCACAGAGCCTGACGTGGGGCTTAAACCCCCTAACAGATCATGACCTAACAGATCAGTCGGGTGCTCAACCGACTGAGCCCCCAGACGTCCCCAGGTCAGGTTT
>NW_021910826.1:0-521 GCF_006229205.1 Suricata suricatta | reverse complement strand
TTCCTCCTTTGTATGCTTTCGAAATTCTTGTCAATTCTAAGCTTTCAGTATATAAAAGTTTTACTAGTAAAAGATATTACTGTCAAATTTTAATTGCAGCAAGTGGTATCTTCTTTGGTTTTAATTTCTCAGGATACAATATTTTTAGCAATCCTGAATTAGCTTCAGAATTAAAAACAATTAAGTAGAATGTGCTTGCTTAAAGAAGCAATGTGATCTGTGAGGAAGCCCGGATAAATGGAGAAGACCAGATACAGGCTTTGCCACAATCTATTGATGTCTTTGAGCAAGGTACTTAGCTCTGGGTATATTAGGCTAACTAAAAATATCTCCAAATTTCTTTACCTCTAAGAAGAAAAAGACCATGAGAATGAGGGTGAGAGATAGAAGATCTTTTATCTACGTGGTTCAAGAGTTTTGTGTCTGAGTTAATTGAGTTCTTCTAAAATCATATATTTTGTTCATATTAAAAATATGCTATTTACCACATCGACAGTTCTACGTAAAGTGATTGTCACTTT
>NW_021910825.1:0-521 GCF_006229205.1 Suricata suricatta | reverse complement strand
GCATTTCGGCCTAGTCTGTTAGAGTGGGAGTACACACCTCATTCCCTCCAGCATTGGCTGCATGAATCCCGAATCCCAGGTGCCAACAGGGAAAAAATAGCCCTGCCCTATGCCATCCTGGCAGGAAGTTGGCAGTGGCTGAGGAGGCGGTGGGAGCCTCAGCTGCTGGAACTCATAGCTCATTTCCTGAGGCACCTGGCTACTCAGGCAGTGGGAGCATGAATCCCTGCCAACGCCAAGAGAAACTGATCCCTCCCACTATGCAATGGTGATCCCAACAAGGGGCTGGGAGTTGGCAGCAGCCTCTGTGAGGGAGTGACTTCGCCTCCTTCAGCACACCTTGCATAGGGCAGAGGCACAACAAATCCCTGCCTGCACCAAGAGAAATTGCTCACTCCCCCTAGTAGATCCCTGCTAAGAAGCCAGCCGCCAAAGCAAGTACATCTCATCTGTGGTAGCATGAAATACAAGAACTAGGATTTTGAAATGAGGCAGGCCTGGAAAATAGAGGTTGGCACAGC
>NW_021910824.1:0-521 GCF_006229205.1 Suricata suricatta | reverse complement strand
TCAAAAGTATATTACCGAACCTGGAAGAGGAATACGCTAGAAAAGCTGCCTTGGGTTGGTTGTATCTGTGTCCCGAGTGTAATGACCGAGGATGGAGGCGGGACGGGTGGAATAAAGACTTCGACAAACAGCATAACAACAATGTACACTAACAAGCTTAAAATCAAATCATAGTAATGAACATTGTTTCCTTTTAGGCTCCCCTTCCATGTAGTCAACATGTATATACACCTACTGTAGCAAGGTCAAATTAATCTAAACATAGCTCTCAGGGGCATTAAAAATTCCAGGCAAAAATTGCCCTTCATTGTTACATTCTGCGTATTTATTCTTGTCATTTTGAAACATTCCATTTAGGCGATCAATTATAATTTACTTCACCATTTCCTTACTGCTAAACAATTAAGACTGTGACTGATTTTTGACTTCTACCAATAACGCCAGAGTGGGAGGCTTGTGCAGGCTCAGGGAGAAAAAGCCAGGTGCGGTGTTTCTATCTGAGGGCAAAGAAAACGGCCCAA
>NW_021910823.1:0-521 GCF_006229205.1 Suricata suricatta | reverse complement strand
GCATTTCGGCCTAGTCTGTTAGAGTGGGAGTACACACCTCATTCCCTCCAGCATTGGCTGCATGAATCCCGAATCCCAGGTGCCAACAGGGAAAAAATAGCCCTGCCCTATGCCATCCTGGCAGGAAGTTGGCAGTGGCTGAGGAGGGGGTGGGAGCCTCAGCTGCTGGAACTCATAGCTCATTTCCTGAGGCGCCTGGCTACTCAGGCAGTGGGAGCATGAATCCCTGCCAATGCCAAGAGAAACTGATCCCTCCCACTATGCAATGGTGATCCCAACAAGGGGCTGGGAGTTGGCAGCAGCCTCTGTGAGGGAGTGACTTCTCCTCCTTCAGCACACCTTGCATAGGGCAGAGGCACAACAAATCCCTGCCTGCACCAAGAGAAATTGCTCACTCCCCCTAGTAGATCCCTGCTAAGAAGCCAGCCGCCAAAGCAAGTACATCTCATCTGTGGTAGCATGAAATACAAGAACTAGGATTTTGAAATGAGGCAGGCCTGGAAAATAGAGGTTGGCACAGC
>NW_021910822.1:0-1285 GCF_006229205.1 Suricata suricatta | reverse complement strand
CACGGACCCCACAGTGGCACTGATGTGGGGATTTCTGAACGTTCCCAACCTCCAGGAACACCCTCTTCTGAATACATCAGTTGGGGCAAATTTGCTAACTGAAACACTGGGGTCACCCAGACGTGTTCACACAGGGCAAGCCCTCGGGTGCCTCCCCCGGGTGGGGTCCCTTCATCAGTGGGTGCGAACCGTCCCCACCACCATGCAGCACGCACCGACTGGGGAGTAGTGACCAGACTCTGGCTTGCCCTGCACCGCGCATGTCTGGGCCTAGCATCTGCCCCTGTCCGGTCCCCACCACAGCCGGAAGCCGCTGGTGTGGCCATGCGGCTACTCCCTACACACAGGGACAGGGGGCTCAACAAGTGCCAGAAGGTTGTTTTGCTTCTGGGCTTGAACCTCTGACGTGAGGCCCCTTACACATGAGGTGCTCGGTGTTTAGGGGCCTCCGCTTCATACAAAGCGCCACAGTGTGAGCGGGGGTCAGCGCCACCACAGGAAGCCACTCACACAGCACCCATCCTCGGGGAGGGGGCTGCCCGCCGTCTTTGCCCACTTGAGTCACCGGGTGGGCAGGACAGGGCCACAGAGGCCCGATACCCACATGTGATTTCTCACCCGGAAAGCTCTCCGGGCTGGCTGCGGGTCCGCTTGGGAAGGTCCTTTGTGCATTCACCGTGAACATTCTGAAAAGGCCTCTTGTCGAATTCTTCTGCTATTTTGCAATGTCAACAGACATGATGCTCTGAAGTGGCAAATGAGGCTCGGCTGTGACAAAGCCCCTTTATCCCCCAGAGGCCCTGTGAGTCAGACACACTTGGGGAGGTGAAAGGTCCCAGAGCATCGGGATGCCCTGCCCGGAGCCCGGCAGGAGGGAAGCCAGGAGCCAGACCGTTCCCGGGCTCCCACGAATGGACTGGGCATCCCGTGGGGAGGGGGTGTCTGCGGGGCTGGGGGGCATCACAGCACAGAGTTGGTCTTGCTCTGCTAGAAAGCACTTAACAAAACCAGTGAGGACAGGACTGCACAGGCATAGCTGTGAGGCTCCAGGCCGAACAAAGAAAGACACAGGACGTCCAGTTCAATCTGAACTTCAACTAGACAAGTACGTCCCACGGGCCCTCTCCTGCGCTAACAACTCAGTGTCAAGAACGCCTGTGACGTGCCATCAGCAGGGCTGGCCAGGGAAGACGCTTGATGACCGCCGTGTCAGTGATCACAGATGAATCCCACTGACCAGCACTGGTGCGCACCCCGAGCATCTGGGGTCACCCAAACTAGAGGG
>NW_021910821.1:0-521 GCF_006229205.1 Suricata suricatta | reverse complement strand
AAAGAAGGGTAAATTTGTACCTCTTCTTTGGAGAGAAATTTGGCATTATCCTTCTAGGTATTTCTTCTACGGCTATCCCTGCAAATGTCGAAGGACAGAGTGACAAGTTCTTCAGCATCGTTTCTAATGTAACAGACTGGAAGCAACTCAAATGGTGATTTAAGCCTGGTTAAATAAATGCAGCTTATGTGATGGAATATCACACAAGCAATAAAAAAGAGAACCAGACAGCTCCTCATATATCAATACACGCAAAGAAAATTTTTAACTTAAAAAAAAAAAGGACCCAAAGCAGTGCTTCTGTGGGGGGTAGGGAGGAGGTAGTCTTCTCTCTTCTGTTTATACATGCAGATATATATTGGTAAAAACAGAGTATCTCTACAATAATACCCAGAAATCCTATCTGTTACCAGCGGGGGCAAAGGATGGCCATGGACAAGAGAGAAGACTTCCTTTTTCCCCAAAGAGTCTTTGGTACCTTTTGAAAGGCACCTACCACTTTTATAGACTATCTATGAAAC
>NW_021910820.1:0-521 GCF_006229205.1 Suricata suricatta | reverse complement strand
CTCCACAGCGCTCCTCTCCCACGCCTCCGTGCTGAGTGAGCTGAAACAGAAGATCCAGACAGAGGCCCGCAGACCACTCTCAGAACTGATAAAGGCTAGGGCAGAGGAAGTCCCTTACTTTGAGAATCGGATGGGCTTCGTCGCATTAAACCCAGATGTGGCCGAACTTAACCAGCCAGGCAGGAACGAGCAGGGGCAAAGAATGAGGCGAAGGGTACAGGTGAGCCTGTCCAATTGAGTCTCACCAAATTTGTCATCAGAAAAGCTGCTCGGGGTAAAGGAGTGAAGAGGCCAAGGATTCAGTGAATACCCTCAATAGGAAAGGAAATGAAACAGTTAGGAAAAAGGGTCCCTCCCTAATTTCACTCAGCTTTTGGTTCTCTTCCTCCAGGCGACTTCCACAGCGCTGTCTGGGCAGCCAGGGACTGGACATGTCTCTGCGGAAGACCCCACGGTCTAGCAGGACAGTCTGGCTCTGCCCACATGAAGTCCATCCCTCAACACCAGGACTCACTCCCGGG
>NW_021910819.1:0-521 GCF_006229205.1 Suricata suricatta | reverse complement strand
AGGGTGCGAGAGGTCCCGGGTTCAAATCCCGGACGAGCCCTTCTTTTCTCTCCCCGGGGATCTGCGTGAGTCGCCGGCCAGGCGCCGAAGCTACCCCCGGGGGAGGTGACTATAAAAAGGCCTCAAGCGGCCTGAGTGCCGCCCACCGCTGCTTTTAAATTTTAATTGGGACCCAGTCGCCAAAGCGTTGACAGAGCCAAGTCACTAAATACTACTTTGTCGGTCGGAGTTGGAGGCACCGGGGTGGGAGAAAGAGGTCCTTCCTTCCTGTGCACTAGGACCGCTTTCTTCTCCAGTCGGAAGCCTTTGGCGCCGCAAGGCGGGGCCCCCAGCGTGGCCCCCGGGCTCAGGAGTGCGGGAGCTTGAGGACAGGCCGGGAACTTCTGGCATTTGCAGCCTGGTCGGAGGGGCCAGCAGACGCCAAGCACGTCGCCCCCTCACGTGGGCGTGGCCTCCTGGCGATCTCCCGGTAGCCCCCTGCCCCGATTCCTGCGCCAGCCGGGTCCCCTCTCCTCTTTTCT
>NW_021910818.1:0-521 GCF_006229205.1 Suricata suricatta | reverse complement strand
TTTTTTTTTTCTTTTTCTTTTTTTCTTCATTTTTTTTTCTCTTTTTCTTCTTTTTTGGTACTTATTTTTTATTATTAATACCTTTTTTTAACCTCCTTTTTCATTTAATTGGGTTCATTGATTTGTTTTCTTTTTTTTCCCTAATATTTTATTGTCAAATTGTTTTCCATATAACACCCAGTGCTATTCCCCTTAAGTGCCCTCCACCATCACCACCACTACTTTTCCCACATCCCCCTTCCCCTTCAACTATCAGTTCATTTTCAGCATTCAATAGTCTCTCAAGTTTTGCATCCCTCTCTCTCCCCAACTCTCTCTCCCTCCTCCGTTCCCCCTGGTTCTCCATTAGGTCTCTCCTGTTTTCCAGTTAGACCTATGAGTGCAAACATATGGTTTCTGTCCTTCTCTGCCTGGCTTACTTCGCTCATCATGACACCCTCAAGGTCCATCCACTTTCCTACAAAAGGCCATATGTCATTCCCTCTCATTGCCATGTAGTACTCCATCGTGAATATATACCA
>NW_021910816.1:0-521 GCF_006229205.1 Suricata suricatta | reverse complement strand
AAACATATGGTATCTGTCCTTCTCTGCCTGACTTATTTCACTTAGTATAATACCCTCGAGGTCCATCCAGATTGCCACAAATGGCCATATTTCATTCTTTCTCATTGCCATGTAGTACTCCATTGTATATATATGACATCTTGTCCATGATTTGGCTATTGTAGAAAGTATCAACATTGGGATACATGTGCTTCTATGCATCAGCACTCCTGTATCCCTTAGGTAGATCCCCAGCAGTGCTATTGCTGGGTCACAGGGGAGTTCTACTGATAGTTTTTTTGAGGAACCTCCACACTGTTTTCCAGAGCAGCTGCATCAGTTTACATTCCCACCAACAGTGTAGGAGGGTGCCCGTTTCTCCACATCCTCTATCCATATATAGTCTCTTGATTTGTTCATTTTAGTCACTTTGACCAGCGTGAGGTGGCATCTCAGTTTGGTTTTGAGTTGTATTTCCCTGATACTGAGTGATGTTGAGCATCGTTTCATGTGCCTGTTGGCCATCTGGATGCCCTCTTTGG
>NW_021910815.1:0-521 GCF_006229205.1 Suricata suricatta | reverse complement strand
CTTCATTTCTTCCTCCTCCTCCTCCTCCTCCTCCTCCGCCGCCGCCTCCTCCTTCTTCTTCTTCTTCTTCAGTTGCTTTTACAATGTAATCCCCTTTGTAATTATGTGTCAGATTTGGATTAGAAGATGTGCTTTCTTTCTCTCTCTTGAGTTTTGTCTAACATTTCTTCCTTGTCTAACTTCTTATAATATTTTTCTTTATATTCCAAAACAATAATAAGCCATTGCAATAAAAGGTGCAGGATAGGGAACATAGTGCTGTATGATGACAGATGATGGCTACAGCTATGGGGAGCATGACGTAAGGTATAGAGGTGTTGAATCACTATGTAGTACACCTGGGGCCAATATCACATCATGTGTCAATTATAACCAAACTAAAGAAAAAAATCACATGAGAGGATCTGAAAAAAAAAAAACATTAATTGGAAAAATTGCAATTTCTAATGATTTACCATAGCATGAAATGTTCTATTTTATTTTTAACAGCTTTATTGTGGTATACTTTGTATACAAAGAAC
>NW_021910814.1:0-521 GCF_006229205.1 Suricata suricatta | reverse complement strand
TGTCAGGCATCTGTCTTTGAACAGAGGCTACCATTCAGACCTAGTCAGATGGGAGTCTTATGACACCTATCATGTCTCTCTGAGCAAAATGAGGTCACTAAGTACCTGGGAGTGTCACCTCTGTGATTGGAGGCAACAATCTGACCTACGATTCCAGAATGTGAGCCTCTATCTGCCAGACTACACTGACACTCCCTCTAAGTTATATTGACTTCAATGTCTCTTTTTGTTCTTTTCCACTGAGTTTTATGGGCAGCGGGTTCCCCTCCCTGCTGGATATGAGGTGTTTTGGCCTCCCTGGGCCAAAACCACTGTTGGCCCAGGAGGCTCGTACTTGGCTTTCAGACAGCCCTGGCAGACGCTGCCCACGGTTTGGCTCAGGGCCTGCTCTACAGACTTTGTTAAGCAGTGGAATCAACACAAGGAGACTACAGAATGCAATGGCTCAACACTACAGGCTCGGTTCATCCAATTCAGGATAAGAAAAATATTGTAGTCTGTATCAACTACATTACAACTAC
>NW_021910813.1:0-521 GCF_006229205.1 Suricata suricatta | reverse complement strand
GAAAGAACCACCCTAAATTTGCATTTGATAAAATTGAAGTTTCAAAACCTTCCTACGGAAAAGCGTTCCAATTTCAGTGTCCCTATGAAGTAAGCAAGTAAGTCCTCTTTTCCAGGTGACAAAACTAGGAACTCAACAGAAGTGTGTTGAAACAACAGAATTCAAACTTCTGCAGGTAATAGGAGTACACTGTGACTTCGCCACAGTTCTGGGAGGTAAATTCACAGAACCAGGAAGAAAAGCGACCTTGCAGCCCCGACGCTTATAATCACCGCACTCGTCACCCGGCAAACGGATCTGCAAGGACAAATTGTGATCAGAGAAAAGAACACGGTGAGGGAGGCTTATAAACAGCATATATTTCAGACCGGCGGTCCAGGGAAAGTCTCTGTGGAGAAGTAGATAAAATATTGGCCCAACACAAGGGAAGCAAAACTCCCACAGCACTCCCACCGTCAGGCTGTATATAGAAAGCGGCATTCTATTTTGGATGCTGCATTTTAACAGGAACACGGACAACC
>NW_021910812.1:0-521 GCF_006229205.1 Suricata suricatta | reverse complement strand
CTGCTTCCCCTACTTGAAAATGTGTATGCTTGACTGCTTGACCTAAATGGATCAGAGACTGGAGTTAGTTCTCCTATTGTTCATGCCACTTGGTAATTGTGGTTTCAGTAAATGGGCACACTTTCTTATTGAAACCTTCTCCCTGGTTAGAGGCACCTTACTCACAGACTATTGTTTAAACCTTTAAAGAAAAATAGCCTTGTCATAAGCCTCAGTTAATATTACACTATGTACACAAAATAAGACTCCTGCTGATGTACTTTTAGTGGTGAATTATGTTTTTTGATCCTCTGTATTGTACTCCATTTCTGTCTTTAACTTCCTGTTCTCTCTTCCGTGAAAACAATGATCTATTCTGAAACATGTGATTCCTAAGAAGTTGCAAACAATGTAATCATTAAAAGAAAGATGTAATCACCTATGGTATATAAGACACCAAGTTTCACAGTAAAGCGTGGTCTCTTCCACCATCCATGTTGTCTGTGTTCTTTCTTATAGATATTTCGCCGACACCAACCCCC
>NW_021910811.1:0-1285 GCF_006229205.1 Suricata suricatta | reverse complement strand
AGTGCACATGTCACATTCACCAAGATAGATCACATACTGGGACATAAAGCAGCCCTCCATAAATACAAATGAATTAAGATCATACCATGCACACTTTGAGATCACAATGCTATGAAACTTGAAATAAACAACAGGAAAAAGTCTGGAAAACCTCAAAAAATGTGGAGGTTAAAAACCACCCTACTAAAGAATGATTGGGCGAATCAGCCAATTAGAGAGGAAATTAAAAAATATATGGAAACGGGGGGGGGGGTTGAGGAGCCAAGATGGCGGAGAGGAAGGGAACTCTGTAAACTTCATCTGCCCCATCTATTGAACTGAGGACATTACTCTCATCCGCAAGAGTGGAAGGAGAAAATACAGACTCCAGAAAGAAGACAACCTCAAAGATACCTGAGTGAGTGAGAGCGAACTGGGGAGACTGGAAAACGGGCCAGCCCAAGATGGCCAGGGGAGGCGGGAGAGCCCCAGCCCAACACGGGGCAAGTACGTGTGGAGCCCGAGAGACAAAGGGAAGGGACAGAATGACTGAACACTCTCATAGTACTGTCTCTGGGGAAGGGGTAAGGAATGCTTGGCTGTGCTTGGAGAGAGAAACTCACTCCATATATAACTGCAGGGTAGCCGGAATCCCAATCCCAGGTGACTCATGGGAAAGAACAGTGTCCAGCCTTGCGCCATCTCGCCATCTCGGTGGGGAGTCAGCAGCTGCGGCAGCGAAGGCGTCAGGGGCGCTCACTTCGTCCTCGGTTTTGGGAGTGGGACCACGCACCTCATCTCCAGGGCGCATCTCGCCCCCAGAATTGGCCATCTGAATCCCGAATCCCGGGTGCCAACAGGGAAAAAATAGGGCCCACACCTACGCAATCCTGGCAGGGAGTTGGCGGCGGTGGAGGCCTGGGCGCGCGTCAGGCTGTAGGAGCTTCCAGCTCATTTCCAGCAGAGCACAGCGCCTTGGGCAACAGCTGCGTGAAGCCAAGAGAGACTCATTTCTCCCCCATTGTGATTGTGATCCCGGCTCGGGGTAGGGACTCTGCAGTTGGGTCTGTGAAGATGCGCACTTCACCTCCTGCTGCGCATGTTGCCCCAGGCAGGGCAGCCAAAATCCCTCCCTGAGCCAAGACAAACTGATTCCTCCCCCTAAGAAGCCAGCCACCAAGGCAAATCCATCTCATCTGTGGTAGCATAAACGTACATAGACTGGAACTTTGAACCAAGGCGGGCCAGGAAAATACAACTCAGCTCAACTGCGGCACAAGGAGATCGGACTCATTAGAGTGGCCTA
>NW_021910810.1:0-521 GCF_006229205.1 Suricata suricatta | reverse complement strand
TATCTGTCTGACTTTCTGAATTAAAAATGAACTGAGGGAAGAATCCTACAGACAGGTCATCAAAGCCGGGTAACCTCGGGTCCCCAACGGCTCTCTCTGCTCCTCTTCCACCAAATGATCAAATCTGCGAGTTCTCCACCCTGTTCCTGATGAAATGGGAACTTTCCACAGGGCCGATTTGCGTCCTTTCCTAGAGGCACTTCAGACACAAAATTCTCAGCATTTTCACACAAACTAAAAATTCCAACACGGGGCACCTGGATGGCTCAGTGGGTTAGGCTTCTGGCTCTTGATTTCGGCTCAGGTCATGACCTCACAGTTCGTGGGTTCGAGCCCCGCGTCGGGCTCTTCACTGTCTGCTTTGGATTCTCTCTCTCTCCCTCTCTCTTGGCCCTTCCCCTGCTCTTGCTCTCGCAAAATAAATAAATAAACTTCAAAAAACCAAAAGCTGTGGTGAGGACAGAGCTCCAGGAACAAAGATTTTTAAAAATAAAAAAATAAGTAAATAATAAAAAAATAAA
>NW_021910809.1:0-521 GCF_006229205.1 Suricata suricatta | reverse complement strand
GGAGCCTGCTTCAGATTCTGTATCCCCCTCTCTCTCTCTGACCCTCCCCTGCTCGTGCTGTCTCTGTCTCTCAAAAATAAATAAATAAATAAGTAATATTTTTAAAAAATTGATTGTGGGGGCTCCAGATGGCTCAGTAGGTTGAGTGTCCAACTTCAGCTTAGGTCGTGATCTTGCATTTTGTGAGTTTGAGCCCTGCGTAGGGCTCTGTGCTGACAGCTCAGAGCCTGGAGCCTGCTTCAGATGCTGTCTCCCTCTCTGCCCGTCCCCTGTGCACGCTCGCTTGCTCTCTCTCTCTCTCTCTCTCTCTCTCTCTCTCTCGAGTTAAATAAATAAACATTAAAAATGAAAATAAAAAATTAAAAGTCTACAAATTAGAAATTTTAAAAAAGGAAAAAAGAAACCTTAATCTTTCAAGGCATGGAATTCTTTTAGAATACAGGTGTTGGCCAGTTCGAGTAGCTAAAATGAACAAATCAAGAGACTATAGATGCTGGCGAGGGTGTGGAGAGACGGGCACC
>NW_021910808.1:0-521 GCF_006229205.1 Suricata suricatta | reverse complement strand
ATGAAATGTTGACTGCAAATTCATGAAGTGCCTCTTAATCTTACAAAAATGGAGAAAACCATGGTAAGATTTTTGAGAAAGTATGTGCTCAGGTCACAATTTATGAGGTAAGAGGGAGCCAAAGCTGTGTGGAGAATGGATTGAGGCTAATTATTGTCAGGGCAGACACAGTAGGCCACGCAGTGGTCTAAGTGACAGATAATACAAGCTTATTGTATGCTATAATATGTGAATGGAAAGAGCAGAATGGTGATGGTAGATAAATTGTAGAGGTAGCCATCAGTAGGACCTGAAAACATGGTAAGAATGTCAAAAGAGGCGCCTGGGTGGCTCAGTCGGTTAAGTGTCTGGCTTCGGCTCAGGTCATGAACTCATAGTCTGTGGGTTCGAGCCCCACATTGGGCTCTGTGCTGACACCGCAGAGCCTGGAGCCTGCTTCAGATTCTGTGTCCCCTCTCTCTCTGCCCCTCCTCTGCTCGCTCTCTGACTCTCTCTCTCAGACTAAAATAAAGACCTTAAAA
>NW_021910807.1:0-521 GCF_006229205.1 Suricata suricatta | reverse complement strand
CTCCAGGCTCTGAGTTGTGTCAGCCCAGAGCCGGACGCGGGGTTTGGACTCAAGAAACGCGAGATCATGACCTAAGCCAAAGTCAGACGCCTAACCTATTGAGCCACTCGGGCACCCCTCGTGTGTAGAGTTTAAGAAACAAGGTAGATAAGCATAGGGGAAAGGAAAAATAAAAGGGAGGCAAACCATGAGAGACTCTTAACTATAGAGAACAAACTGAGGGTTGCTGGAGGGGAGGTGGGTGGAGGATGGGCTGAGTGGGTGATGGGCATTAAGGAGAGTAGTTGTTATGAAGAAGACTGGGTGTTATATGTAAATAATAAATCACTAAATTCTCCTCTTGAAACTGTTACACTATATGTTAACTAAAACTTAAATAAAAACAAAATATTAAAAACAAATAATTCTGTTAGTTTGTACTCCATATACTTTAGTGCTCCCTTGTTAGATGTATACACTTTTGGGCTTATAGACTTGATGAATTAACTCTTTGTTGTTATTATGAAGTTTTGATGTTATTA
>NW_021910806.1:0-521 GCF_006229205.1 Suricata suricatta | reverse complement strand
GTTGTATCTATATTCTAGACACAGGTCCCTTTGTCAGATATGTGGCTTGCAAATATTTCTGCAATTTATCCTTCCGTCTGCCCTTTCCACAGGCCCTCTGGCAGAGCGAACGTTTTAAATTTTGATGAAGCCCAACTTGCTGATTTTTTTTCTTTTGTGGATTGTGCTTTTTGTATCTAAGAACTTTTCACCTAACCCTAGGCCTGAAAGATTTTTTCTATGTTTTCTGCTAGAAGTTTTATACCTTTACATCTTATGTTTAAATCTGTGATCCATTTTGAGTTAAATTTTGTATAAGATGTGAGGTTTAGATTGAGGTTCTTCTCTCTCTCTCTCTCTCTCTCTTTTCTTTCTCTTCTTACAGATGTCTAATTGAGCCAGCACTGTTTGTTGACAAAAGTATCTTTCTCCCATCGAATCGCTTTTGCATATTTGTGAAAAATCAACTGGCGGAATACAAGTTGGGCTATTTCTGGTTTCCTATTCTGTTCCATTGATCTAAACGGCTGTCTCTCCACCAA
>NW_021910805.1:0-521 GCF_006229205.1 Suricata suricatta | reverse complement strand
GGAGATTTCACAATCAATGTGGTATCGTGCTTGGAATCCTGCAACAGGAATAAAGATATTAGGTAAAAACTAAGAGATTTAGAATAAACTAGGTATTTTAACCATAGTATGGCAATATTGGTTCATTAATTATAATGATTGGAACATACTAATTTAAAATAATAGGAGAAATTGGGTGCTGGGTACACAGAAATTTTCTGTACTACCTTTATGATTTTTCTGTAATTCTAAAAGTGTTCTGAAATTAAAAGTTTTTGTAGTATCAACAAGAATGCAGATTTATACATATATATTGTCAACCAACTTGATCAAATTTTCTTGATACAATGCTACATTTTTTAAGTTTATTTATTTTATAGAGAGAGAGCACAAAAGGAGGAGGGACAGAGAGAGAACGGAAGACACAGAATCCAAAGCAATTCTCCAGATTTGAGCTGTCAGCACAGAGCCCAATGTAGGGTTCAAACCCATGAACTGTGAGATCATGACTTGAGCTGAAGTCTGAAACTTAACACACTGAG
>NW_021910804.1:0-521 GCF_006229205.1 Suricata suricatta | reverse complement strand
TCCCAAAGAGATCTTGTCTACTGTCTAAACTTACATGGCTCCATGTAATACAGGTGGGACTGGGTGAATTTTTCTGTGCTTTCCAGCTTCTTTCATTTTGGTTGAGTAATGCTGCTGTTGGCCCGAATGAAGGGGCTAACAAGAATTTGAATCATTTTTAGTGCCTATACATTATGTTGGCAAGCAGAGGACACTATCTACAGCTAATGACTCTTGGCTAGACCATTGTCTTCTAACTGTAAAGTGCTGTTTGCCTGGTGGTGACAGTATCCAATGACAGCCCCACTGCCAGAAAACCACACACAGTGTGACTTACATGGTGTCCCTGTCTCCTGGCTCCAAGCAGATGAGATGCCAACCCTGTGGTCCTCTGATGCCCTCCTATGGGACCAGGACCAAGGAGTATCTCAGGGGAGGTTTGCTCTGAGGGAGGAATATTCTCCCACTTTATCCTGAGTCCTACCTGGATGCCTCTCACATCAGCATGACTCAGGGTCTTACTACTGTGCTGAGAGGTTAAA
>NW_021910803.1:0-521 GCF_006229205.1 Suricata suricatta | reverse complement strand
GCAGATAACAGTAAGTGGGTAGGCAAAAGCCACTCAGCGGTGAAAACTGTAGGTCTGGGTTCTTAGGATGAGAAGCACAAGGCTACCTACATGGCGTTTGCATGCAGCTGTGAATTAACATCGACAGACGACTTGCGAGTTGTGCTTTAAAAACAAAATTGAAATGCAATTCAAAAGAAGCCTGTCTTTGAGAGGATAATAAAAATATTTCATGTCTAGTGTACATGCTGAAAACTGGGCACATTTTACTGTTTATTCCATTCACGTTCACCAGTTACCCCGTATACTTGGCGTGTGGCTTTCTCCTTTCTCCAGGCGGTGAGTGCACCCCCCACGGTGGGCTGTACACGCCACCGCTGAATGTGTGTTTCTGGGGATGATTGAGAGAGTCTCAGAGGTTTGTCAAAATAAAGGGAATGGTTATGAAATGCCCACTCTCTTTTTCAGTCTTTATTCATAAGCCACCAGAAGGGGGCCCTTAGCAAAGTTGAGGAATGAGCTCAGTAGAGTGGATCTCCCCA
>NW_021910802.1:0-521 GCF_006229205.1 Suricata suricatta | reverse complement strand
TGCTCCTATGCATCAGCACTTCTGTATCCCTTGGGTAAATCCCTAGCAGTGCTATTGCTGGGTCATTGGGGAGATCTATTGATAGTTTTCTGAGGAACCTCCACACTGTTCTCCAGAGCGGCTGCATCAGTTTACATTCCCACCAACACTGTATGAGGGTGCCCATTTCTCCACATCCTTGCCAGTATCTATAGTCTCCTGATTTGTTCATTTTAGCCACTCTGACTGGCTTGAGATGGTATCTCAGTGTGGTTTTGATTTGTATTTCCCTGATGATGAGTGACACTGAGCATCATTTCATGTGTCTGTTGGCTATCTGAATGTCTTTTTTGGAGAAGTGTCTTTTCAGGTCTTCTGCCCATTTCTTCACTGAATTATTTGTTTTTCGGATGTGGAGTTTGGTGAGTTCCTTGTAGATTTTGGATACTAGCCCTTTATCTGATATGTCATTTGCAACTATCTTTTCCCATTCTGTCGGTTGCCTATTAGTTTTCTTGATTGTTTCTTTTGCAGTGCAGAAG
>NW_021910801.1:0-521 GCF_006229205.1 Suricata suricatta | reverse complement strand
AGGTCATGATCTTGCGGTTCTTGGTTTCGGGCCCGGGTCAGGTTCTGTGTTGACAGCCCGCTCAGAGCCTGGAGCCTGTCTTCAGATGCTGTGTCTCCCTCTCTCTCTGACCCTCCCCTGCTCGTGCTGTCTCTCTCTGTCTCACAAAAATAAATAAAACACATTTAAAAAATTAAAAAACGGAAATACTTTGGAATCTCAGTTTTCCACTTTATTGCCTTCCTTTTCTCATTTTATTTTTTATTTAGAGGACTCTATGCTGGATCAGAGGTGGTCAGCTACTTTTGCTCGCTGATTGAATCTGACAACTTGCACATGATAAAGTGCAGGGACTTTACTTTGAGAAATTACTAACACAGCTTTCTCCACAACGTTTGGAACTTAAGTATCTTCCAAACCTGCTTGAATTCTGAAACTGTTTGGCTTACACTTTTCCCTTGCTGTTCTTTGTCTAGACTTGTAGATTGCTACCTTATGCATGTACAGCTCAACATTCAAAGAATCAATATAACTTTATTCAG
>NW_021910800.1:0-1285 GCF_006229205.1 Suricata suricatta | reverse complement strand
CCAACACGGCCATCTTTCTCACTCTTTGTCTTCCCCGGTACAACATCCATTCATTCTTTAATAAGCAAATACTCTTGCATCCCTGTTATGCATTGGGTGCTATTGCAAGCACGTAAGATACATCAGAGGACCATGGGGGATTTCTATCCCCACACAGGGAAACAGAAACCAGAAGCCAACCTAAACATGTGACGTGTAAAAAAAATTACAATATGCACTATGGAAAAAGAAAAAGACGGCACAAGTTAAGGGAGAGGAAGAGTAGGAGAGGAGAATGCCCAGGCAAATGTCTTTGAGGTGGGGGCATATGAACAAAGATATAAGGAAATGACAGGCATCTGAGGGGAAAGTATTCCAGACAGGAAAAGCAAGAGGTCAAAGCAGGCCGGCCTATTGGAGAACCAGCCCATGGAGGAGCCAAGCTAGCAGGAGGAAAGTCAGAGTTCAGTTGGGTGGGTATATTATAAGGGCTTTTGTTTTTGCACTGAGTAAAATGAGAGATCATTGCAGGATTCTGAGCATAGGAGTGATAATGATCAGGCTCACATTGTTAAGGTGTCATCTTAGCTTCCAGATAAAGAACAGACTGGGGGAAGCAAGGATAAAAGGGAGGCCAGTCAGGTGGCTCTTGTAATGGTCAAGGGCAAGAGATGTTTGATGGCTTGGACCACAGGTGATGGGGTGTGATGATGGGGAGAATGGTTAGATTCTGCATACATTTTGAAAGTGAAAGAAATGTCATCTGCTGGCCAGATCTGTCCGTTCTTGAGCCAAAGGGCAAGAAATGTATCAACTGGTTTAGCCCTCAACGCACAAGGTGGAGGTGCTTGAAATAACACCTTACATAGTAAGACATTATTACCTGCTGGTCACACTAACAAGCACATCTTGGAAGATAGGAAGGACATTAAAGCACAGAAATCATAAATGACTCTAGTTAGTAAGCAGAAAGGCTGGTCCTTGAACCCAGAACATCTGGAACTGGAAGGCTCATACAAAACCACTCCTCACTGCCGGTTAAGACACACTTTCTAGACTTGAGAACTGGTGACTCAGGAACAAATAGCTGGAACCAATGCGCCCAGAGAAAATCAGAGTCACCTCCAAAGTACAGCAACCCCTAACACCATAGAATCTGAAACCCCATTAAAAAAAAGGAGTAACAATGAATGAACTTGATTCTGGAATGAATGAGTCTATGGGCACAAGGTGATTCCACACTGGGATGACAGTTAACTAGAAATATGAGAATTTTACACGCTTCCCTGTGTTCTTAAACAGAGTA
>NW_021910799.1:0-521 GCF_006229205.1 Suricata suricatta | reverse complement strand
TTTATTTTTTTATTATTTACTTATTTTTTTATTTTTAAAAATCTTTGTTCCTGGAGCTCTGTCCTCACCACAGCTTTTGGTTTTTTGAAGTTTATTTATTTATTTTGCGAGAGCAAGAGCAGGGGAAGGGCCAAGAGAGAGGGAGAGAGAGAGAATCCAAAGCAGACAGTGAAGAGCCCGACGCGGGGCTCGAACCCACAAACTGTGAGGTCATGACCTGAGCCGAAATCAAGAGCCAGAAGCCTAACCCACTGAGCCATTCAGGTGCCCCGTGTTGGAATTTTTAGTTTGTGTGAAAATGCTGAGAATTTTGTGTCTGAAGTGCCTCTAGGAAAGGACACAAATCGGCCCTGTGGAAAGTTCCCATTTCATCAGGAACAGGGTGGAGAACTCGCAGATTTGATCATTTGGTGGAAGAGGAGCAGAGAGAGCCGTTGGGGACCCGAGGTTACCCGGCTTTGATGACCTGTCTGTAGGATTCTTCCCTCAGTTCATTTTTAATTCAGAAAGTCAGACAGATA
>NW_021910798.1:0-521 GCF_006229205.1 Suricata suricatta | reverse complement strand
ACTAGGACTTTGAACCAAGGCAGGCCTGGAAAATACAACTTGGCTCAGCTGTGGCACAAGGAGCTTGGACCCATTAGAGTGGCCTACAGTGCACAGTTCCAGCAGACCGTGGCATGCCACCATTTTACTCTCTGTAGCCACCAAGGCGGAGCCTATGAGAGCAGCCTCTGAGACCTACCACACTAAACCATGCCTATCCACAAGAGGGAGCTGCTGCTTTTAATTCCTTTTTTTTTTCTTTTTCTTTTATTTGTTTTTTGTACTCGTTTTTTATTATTACCTTTTTTACTTAAATTTTAAAAAAATTTTACTCCTTATTTTACTTTCTCCTTCCTCTTTTTTTTTCTTTCTTGCAATCCAGGTATATTCTCCTGTATCTCATCCTTATTTCTCCTGTCAAGTGGTCATACACTTTTAGACTCTCCATTGTCCCTCGTTGCCTCTGACCCCCTTTATTTTTTTTTCTTCTCTTCTTTGTCTCTTTCCTTTCCATGTTATTTCTTTCCTTTCCCCCTTTTAAT
>NW_021910797.1:0-521 GCF_006229205.1 Suricata suricatta | reverse complement strand
GTGTGTGCGCATCATGTGTTAAGCCTTATGAAAGTCAAAGAAAATGAAGAGAAACCTCAGAGGAGATGGAAAACTGGTATTTTTTAAGTCAAAACCATGAAGACAAAGGAAAGAAGAGAAAATCTTAAAGATTTAAAAGAGCACATCTCGATGGCCGGCCACGCAAAGATCTCCCCACGGCCCCACGCCCTCCCGGGGACGCACATTGTAAGAGTAAGGGAGAGAGGGGTGTCCGTATGCTTTCTGTATAATTCGTACACGTGAGTCCAAACACAAGGTTAAAAAGGTACAGAGACCCCAAAGCACTTTAAAAAAATAAATAGGGGCAGCTGGGTGGCTCAGTCGGTTGAGCGTCCCACTCCGGCTCAGGTGGTGATCTCGCGGTTCATGAGTTCGAGCCCTGCTCACTGCTGTCAGCACAGACCCTGTTTTCCATCCTCCGTCCCCCTCTCGCGGCCCCTCCCCAGCTTGTGCTTTTCCAAAAATAAGTAAATATTTAAAAAAATAAATAAAAAGTGTAT
>NW_021910796.1:0-521 GCF_006229205.1 Suricata suricatta | reverse complement strand
GAAGTAACATAATTACAATGCCTAGGTGATTGATCACAGCACAGGTTAGGAACACACTCTCCCAGGAGAAGTTGTAGGTTTCGGGATTGGAGTGGCAGCCTGATTATCTGTGCTGCCTTGGGCAAGGCAGGTGACAAAGCTTCTTCTGTAAGATTAAGTAATACCAGGTTTGCAAAGGGGGGGGGAATTAAAAACAAAAACAGGGGGAGGATTTTATGGTCGAGACTGCATTTCTAACTGTAAGATTCTGTTACAACTGGTGACATGTTTGTCCCTCTCCAGTCCTGGCAGTTGGCCTGAAAGAATAAAGCTCAGCACTTCCAGTGGGGACCAGATCATTCTGGTTGGTTTAAGGCTTTCTGAAGTTTAAACTCATAAGTCCTATACTAGGAAACTCCTCCGTTGCAGAGAAACCAAAACATCAGGGCACCTGGAATATCTGAATTCCCAAACTGCACACATCAAAACCATCACTGCCCCTCTTTAATTGCTACCCTAGAATCTGTTTAGGTAAAAGACAG
>NW_021910795.1:0-521 GCF_006229205.1 Suricata suricatta | reverse complement strand
GTTTCCTGAATATGAAATTTATGGGGTTTATTTTAATAATTCTGAAAAGTTTTTAGTATCTTTTCTATAAATGTTTTTAAAAACTTCTCATTGTTTAGGTCCTTCAGTAACTCTGATCTGATCTAGGTTAAATCAACTTATTTTATCCTACAGGTTGCCTTACTTCTCTTCATATTTTTTTAAAAATTCATTTTACTTTGATATTTTCAACAGTTCAATTCAATTTAAATTCCAGTTAATTGATCTTTCTCTTTAAATGAGTCTAATATGTTGTTTTCTCAGGCCACTAAATTTTTAATTTGGTTTATGTGCTTTTTCATAACTGTAAAAAGTCTCTGTGACTTTTTTCAAAGTTATAGATTCTTAAAATCACATATTTTCCTAATGATTCATAATTTTTTTCAAAATTCTCTTGTACTTCTTAAAATCACTTAAATGTATCCAACTAAATTATGACTCATATTATCAATACCTGAAGTCTTCATATGTTTGTTGCTAATGTCTGTTCTTTCTGCAAACTC
>NW_021910794.1:0-521 GCF_006229205.1 Suricata suricatta | reverse complement strand
ATCTCAGGGGGAATGCTCTCAGTTTTTCCCCAGTGAGGATGATATTAGCTGTGGGTTTTTCATAGACTGCTCTTATAATGTGTAGGTAAGTTCCTTCTATACCGACTTTCTCGAGGGTTTTTATTAGGAAAGGGTGCTGTATTTTGTCAAATGCTTTTTCTGCATCTATCGACAGGATCATATGGTTTTTATCCTTTCTTTTGTTAATGTGATGAATCACATTGATGGATTTGCAGATATTGAACCATCCCTGTAACCCAGGAATGAATCCCACTTGATCATGATGGATAATTCTTCTTATATGCTAACGTAATTTTCTACATCAATTATACCTCAAGAAAAAAAAAAGTCAGTCTAATCATGTTACTCCTTTCTCAGAACCTGCCAAGTGGCTTCCTTTCTCCCTTAGAGGAAAGCCTGCATCCTCACAATGGGTTCCAAGCAGCATGTTTGTAAGCCCTGACCACAGCCTTCTTCTGCTCCGGTGCTGCGATAGCATATGCAGATTCGCCAGACACCCT
>NW_021910793.1:0-521 GCF_006229205.1 Suricata suricatta | reverse complement strand
CTGTTTTTTCTTTTCCTCAATTAATTTTCTGAAAAAGGCTGTTTTTTGGGCCAAGGCGGCTGTAGCCTGAGTAGTGTATTCAGAGGCCCCGGCCAGGTCTAATATGGGGGCGCAGGAGGGAGCTGCGGCACAAGGCGGTGGGCGGGGGGTGGAAGACGGCCGGTCAGGATTATGATACTTAGGGGCCTCTTCCTCCAGAGAGGCACTCTCTTCGGCGGCAAGGTGGTCACCGGGGCCTGTGGTAGAGAGTCGGCCCCGGGCACGGAAAGTCGGGTAGAGCCGTGGGGGCGCAGGGACGGATTCCTCCGGAGGGGAATCCGCAGAGGTTTTACAGGCTGTTTTATCAGGCGAGGGCCTTTGAATAGAGACTGAGTCACAGACAGAGGGGGGACGGGAGGCTTTTCGTAAGATTTCCTCCCAGTCCTTAACCACCTTGTTTAATTCTGGGGAAAATCTGGAGACCTGGAGGATGTCATTAATTAAGTTCCAATAAGAGAAGGCCTGGATTGGGACCTTCTCGG
>NW_021910792.1:0-521 GCF_006229205.1 Suricata suricatta | reverse complement strand
AGACACTCGACTGAAAATTTTGCTTTTTATCTTTCTATTTCTTTCCTACATATTGAGTGCATCTGGAAACCTAACCATCATCACCCTCACTCTGATTGATTCTCACCTTAAAACACCAATGTATCTTTTCCTCCAAAATTTCTCCTTCTTAGAAATTTCATTCACGACGGCTTGTATCCCCAGATTCTTATATAGCATAGCATCTGGTGACAAGTCCATTACCTATTATGCTTGTGCTAGTCAACTGTTGTTTACAGATCTCTTTGCGGTAACCGAGTTTTTTCTCCTGGCCACCATGTCCTATGATCGCTACGTGGCCATCTGCAAACCACTGCATTACATGACCATCATGAACAGCAGAGTCTGCAAGAACTTCATCCTCTTCTGTTGGGTAGCAGCACTGATAATCATTCTCCCACCACTTAGTCTAGGTTTGGGCCTGGAATTCTGTGATTCAAACATCATTGATCATTTTTGTTGTGATGCATCCCCTATCCTGAAGATCTCTTGCTCAGACACGT